>NW_011499949.1:734847-746323 GCF_000495115.2 Populus euphratica
AAATTAAAGGTATCTTATATTATTAGATATATTATTATAAAACATGCTTTAGTTAAGGAGTTATTGATACTTTAAGTGCAAAATGATGATATAAAATCATGATAAAAATGTACTTTTAAATACTAATCAATAACACTTTTATACATTGGCATACATATACATATATGTATATGTATATGTATATGTATATGTATGTCAATGTATATATGTATATCATTTAAGTTGAAAAACAAAAGTTCATTAACACTATATTCATTTGTTTTTCCTATAAACAGAACCTACCTTCTATTTTTCATGGCATTCTTTTCAATTTCTTGTTCAAGGATCATTCCAATATATTTTAGTTCAAGTCCAACCACAATATAACATAACATGGCATTCAAAGTCCATTCTTTTTCATATATTAACAAGGTAGATTTAACTTTCTATATATTATTCTAAATCAATATCCCATATATGCATATTATTTATGCAATTTTTATACACAATTCTACACAACAATTCAAGCAAATATCAACATAATTCATGCCATTCTTTTCAAGCTAATCCTCCCATTTTTTTTTCCATATTCACAAATTACAACCAAATAAGATTTGTCTCTTTTATAATTTTCTACATTAAACATCTCACTTTACAAATTCATTTATCATACTTATCAACCCAATACTTGGAGTAACATATATTTAATAAGTATTTAAATTTATTTAAAACTTTTTTTAATCTTACCACCAACCATTTGGTCCATTTAATTAATATCTAAAATTATTCTAACTATCAATCCTAAGCATATTTATTCTAACACCAATACAATTTACAAGGCTATTGTAATTCAATCCAAAACTTTTATCCCTATAAAATTTCCTAACTCAACAAAATTTCCAAGTTCTTTTCTTCTCACTCATTAATTCTTCACTCAACCATACTAAAATATATTTGATTTTTAGCATAATTATTCATAAAAAATTCTTTAACATACCACAACTGACATTGTCTTCCTATGCAACCCAACTAAAAACTCATTTTAAAATAATTTTTCATTCATATAGTCACATATATTCACAAGTTTCAAACAAATTCCTATCATTTACCAATTACCCATCCATGGCCGGTTTCAAAGGAAGAGTTTTTACTTGGTTTATTTTAATTTTTCCCATAATTTCTTCTAGTTTTCAACCTTCTCATGTTAATATAACTAATTTTCTTCGACGTGTTAACGATCAAAATTTAAGGGTTTTCCATTCTTTTCTTATAAAATAAATAGAACAACAAAATAATAGATAAAAAAATATCTTCTCAACCAAGTTATTAGTTCAATTTATGGGCTTTTATCAATATTTTCACCCTCTATTTCTTCCCCCCCCCCCCAAAGTTTCTTGTTTCCTTCTCTAAGTCCTAATCCCCTCCCATTATTCTTCTCGTCTTGCTATTTTTTGGTGTAAATTTCTCAACAAAGGTTCACCTTTTCACCAATGTTTAAGTAAAGGAAGCAAGAAGAAGAAGAATCGAAGGAGGTTTTTTTAGCTCTTTCTCTATTTTGATCGACTAGAACAGTCGGCCGGTACATAAGTAGAAAGGAGGCCACTTTTATTTATTTACAAAAATATCATACCTAGTCTATATGCCAGTTTTTGTATTTTTTCTGATTGTTAACAACGCTTTATCAAATTTTGATTAACCTATAATTTTTATTTAAAAATAAAATATATTAGGATATTTCTTATAAATATTTAGTCCAATCAAATAATCAGATTAAATTATATATTTAATATCATAAAATTCAATAATCAATAATTTTACATAAAAAAATCCAAATGTTATGTATAATTTTATTTACTTGAATCATTATAGTTTTTTTTTAAACTAATTCATTTGACATTTCCATTCATACTCATAAAATTTTTCTCTTAATTTATTATTTTTAAATTAAATATTACTCTTTTTTTGGGCTGAGGTTTACATTAATATCAAACAAAAAAATTAATCTAATCCCATATAATTTATAAAAAATTATTATATCATAGTAAAAAGATCACTTTAGCTTAAAAATATAAAAATTAAAAACAATTGTATTATTATACTATTGGAATAATATATTGTTCCTTGGAATACAATAACTTTACTAGCTAATTATATTGTGAAATAAAAAATAACCAATTTAACTTCGTGTAATTCATAAAAAATAATTGTGTAATAATGACCTTCACTTTAATACCTAATTCAAAAGTTTAATAGTTAAGAGGTAATTTTATCGCGACCATGTTACAACAAATAGTTGGGTAAAGTAACTTCCCTTCTTCTTTTTTTCTTTTAAAAATTTAATTTAATGCGCTAAATTTTTTTTCTAAAATTTCTCCCCATTCTCGCAGTCTCACCTTAAAATCCTCTAAGAATTGCTGTCAGCCATGGCTGCTGCTTGCTCAAACAAGATCATAGACGTGTTCTGGCACGAGGGCATGCTAAACCATGAAACTGGAAAGGGAGTTTTTGACTCAGGAACTGATCCTGGGTTCCTAGACGTGTTGGAGAAGCACCCAGAGAACTCAGACAGGATCAAGAACATGGTCTCTATACTTCAGAAAGGTCCCATCTATCCATACATTTCTTGGCAACTTGGCAGACCTGCTCAAGTCCCTGAATTGCTCTCTTTTCACGCCCCAGGTAACTCTTTCATTCTTATTATTCAGATCAGCAATTCCCTAGTTTTGAACCAATTGAATTGTAAAGTTGCTATCTTGAAGCCATTTAGAGTTTTAGAGTTTTTGCTTATATGTTTTATTGGCAGAAAGCAAATAGGTTATTTTTTTCAATCTGTTGCATCGTGTCTGATTTTTTTCATTTATGTTAAAATAGCAGAGTACATAGATGAACTAGTTGAAGCAGATAAACAAGTTGAAGCAGATAAACAAGGAGGGAAGATGATTTGTGCCGGAACTTTCTTAAATCCTGGCTCATGGGATGCTGCACTTCTTGCTGCTGGCACTACACTATCAGCAATGAAGCATATTCTTGACGGGCATGGAAAGCTTGCTTATGCATTGGTTAGGCCGCCTGGTCACCATGCTCAACCTAAACAAGCAGATGGGTATTGCTTCCTTAACAATGCTGGTCTTGCGGTTCAATTGGCCTTAGATTCAGGGTGCAAAAAGGTTACAGTTATAGACATTGATGTTCATTATGGAAATGGAACAGCGGAGGGATTCTATCGGACTGATAAAGTACTTACCGTTTCCCTTCATATGAACCATGGTTCATGGGGTCCATCTCACCCACAGAATGGATCTGTTGGTGAGCTAGGTGAAGGAGAGGGTTTTGGCTACAATTTGAACATACCCCTTCCTAATGGGACAGGCGATAGGGGATATGGGTATGCCATGAAGGAGTTAGTTGTCCCAGCTGTTCACAAATTTGAACCTGATATGATAGTTTTTGTTGTTGGCCAAGATTCAAGTGCTGTAAGTACCCTTAATTCGATGATAGAACATTGCCAGATTGTTACTATGTTATGAGGTAAGGTTATGCATGTAAACACATGCATATTAGTTTGACAATTAATTATACATGCATAAATATGTTAACTTTTTGTGCATTTATATATTTCCATATAACATGTCTAATGGGAATACACCGAGGAGTAATAGTGAGAGGGAAACTGAAGAACTGAAATGAGTACGGCATATGACATTGAAAAATGTTCACAGCTCTACAGGATGTAGAAAAAGGAAAAATGAAAAATTATATGGAAGAGACCTTTAGATTGATCATTAATTAATCCTTTCCCCCTTCTCCTCTCTTTTTAATCCTTTTTTGTGTTATACAAGCTGAAAGTAGCAAAGCACAGGAGACAACTGAGTGAATTATGGATACATGAGAAAAAGGCAAGCTTTTGAACCAGTTAAACCTTGTACTTCAATTTTTTGTATATATTTTTTTTATACATGTACTAATATTCAATATTCTAGAGAGCTTTCTAGACTAAAACGTCAGTTTTGTGTTTCTAGACTGCAAATTATTAGTAACTTGGCTGTGGAAAATAAATATGAAAATATTTGTGTCCCCTTTCAAATTTATGCATCCTAAGTTGTTCTCTCTTTCTCTCACACACACCCCCCAGATGGATTCCCTTTTCTTCTTTTTATGGTTTTCCTCATAACTTGGACTGTGCATGTTTGTTATGAAGTTCCTCGATTGCCATCATCTCTAGCTATAATTGTACTTCTTTGATGAGCATTTCTCAGACTTTGCCTTTGCCTTCTTTTTCTAAAACGTTAGTGTTTAAAACTTTGATTTCCTTACTGAGTCGCATTGCTTGCTTCAGTTTGATCCAAATGGAAGGCAATGCTTGACAATGGATGGCTATAGAGAGATTGGACGGATAGTTCATAGTCTGGCAAATAAACACAGTGGTGGGAAGATTCTTATCGTCCAAGAAGGAGGATACCACATCACGTACTCAGCTTACTGTCTTCATGCAATACTTGAAGGTGTGCTTGACCTTCCCCAGCCTCTGTTATGTGATCCCATTGCATATTACCCAGAGGATGAGGCTTTTGCTGTGGAATTTGTTGAAGCCACCAGAAAGTACCATAAAGAAATGGTTCCGTTTTTAAAAGGATCATGACTAGAAGGTATGGTATTCAAAGCCCATTTTTTATGTATGATTCATATGCTACGTGTATTTTTAATATTATGTCATGCTATCATAGGAACAGTAAGAGTTTAATGTGAATTATGCTTTTACTTGATTTCCTAATTTACAGCCCTATATTTGCATTGATCGTAGTTTTATGTACCACTGATCGCACAATGATGTGCATGGTAGAATAGAAACAACAATAGAGTTTAATATGTTGTGTATATGATGATTTATCTTAATCCTATTGAGCTGACCAAGACAAGTAGCCATGCAAAGTTTGAAGTGAATAAATTTAGGAGTTGACAAATGACTTTCTTTGGATCTGGAAGAGCTTCCTGAAAGTGTTATCTTTGTTAATAGAAGGTTTAATTCCTAGCTTTAGGCCATTATTTCCATGCTAATTGTTATATACTCCATTGGTTATATTTATTATGTGAGGAATTACATGTTTTATTTCCCTTTTATGCTATGTCTGGAGGTTTGAATATTTTGTTCCCATTTTAAGATACAAGATCCATATATGACGAAACTGAGGACTTCATTGGATTGAGCCCTGGTATGAAACTTGCTAAGTGATAAATTCCAAATTTAGAGAAAACCCGGAAAAAACGGAAGGAAAAGATTTGAATCATTCATTAACATACAATGCTGTTTTCAGTGGCTTATGGTTGTAAGAGATGGAAAAAAAAAAAAAAACTCAGACTCTTGAGAAAAGGCTTTCTGAAACTTAGCCCCCTTGGAGTGGGCAGTCTTGATATTGAATTTTTTTTTTTAATTTGTTAGCCTCAAGTAAGTTTAATTCCAATTGCTTAACTATTTCTGAGCTCTTTGCAGCAGTTCAGAATAATGTAGACTCTCGCAATATATTCTGCACAGCTTCATGCATACAGTTGTGTGTTTCTTTTTTATAGATTCTCACAGGTCAATCCTAACATCCTTTGCCTTGTTAGGGAGTCACTTGTCTGTTTTGGTCTGGAACATTCTAAATCAGGAAGATCTTGATGACCTGTTCCCTGCCAACTCTTCGCTGTTCACTGTGTTTTGTATTGTTATTTTCCAATGCCATGTTAAAATTGCCCGTGTATTTATGAGACAGTGTTAGATGTCATCTTTTATCTGTGTAAATGACTTGGTTTCTAGCTAGGATTTTCTCAAGATTTGCCAATGAAGATATTGCTCTCCATACGATGTGTATTTCTGGTTAACCATTTTTCTGAGCTTCACACGTGAACTAAATGCTCATTTGAGCGATAATGTAACTAACCAAATAAGCCATAGTCAAAACAATCCAGTGCCTGTCTTTCTAATGTTTGCTAGCCATCAAATTCAGGTTTTATTTTATTTTGTTTTATTTTTTTGCAAAAAGAGTAGAGGAAAGAAATAATAAATTCATTAGAAATAAAGAGGGATGGAAAATGTGATATTTTCTGCACCAGTGAGTCTATGCTTTGCTGAAGTTTTTTGGCAAAAACATAGAACTTCTGCTAATAATTGTATAGAACATAAGGCTATGGTTGTGGGACAAACGAGTTCAAAATATTTAGGTTGCAAGTGTTGCCCCTTCTGATGTAGGACAGATTGGAGCCTTTATTTGCTTTTTGGATAGCCAGAAATTTAGGGATTACTATATGATTTCAAATTATAGCTGAATAGCTTAGCGAAGATCTATTTAAGATTGACTAGGTTGGAATTTGGACAAAGAGACGATTCTTGGGAACTTAAATTTGTGGTACAGTAAATTCTGTGCAGCCCTGAACTCTGGTCTTTGTGTTTCTTTAACGTTTTATGTTGTGCAACATATGGAAAATCTGTGTGCCCAACATGTTTATCTTCTCTTTGCCTTCTTCCAAGTCCCTCTGCCCAATTGTTATTCTCGCAGCTCCCTGTATTCTCATTCAGCATTTCACATACTTAGCAACAATATTTTGAGGTAAAATTACTCTGTTCAGCCATTAGCTTGAGCTTGAAAGCATTGAACAATGCCAAATTCATTTATGGTCAAGGCATTAGAGAAAACAAACGCACTTTACAGATTTTCCATTGATTTTTTTCCATGTCTGTCCATAAACTTATGTTGAAATAATAGTACATATGTAGGTCACTGAAGCAAGGTGGAGGATTGACATCAAATATTACCAGCTATTCAAGCTGATGAGAAGCTCCCGTTCCGTGGTGGACATCAAGGATTTGGAAAATGGACTGTCAATATAGGTGAAGGATGATGTTGATCATATAAAACCATCGTTTGTGCCAAGAAACTTGGTATGAGAACTGTACTATAGGAGTTGGTTTTTGTTATAAAATTTAAAATCCTGGGATGGTACAGTGATAAACTGTGTAATATCCTTTGCTGCTGATAATTTTAAGTATGGACACTTCATTGTCACAGTCACCGCTTTATAATTTAATGATATTTCCTAACATCTGTCATATATTTTTTGTACTTGTCATTCATGACATCTGTGGGTTAAAATCATTAAGTTTTTCCATTCTGGAGTTTTTCCCTGTCCTTGTTAGCTGATATGTATAGCAATCACCACCCATTCAGCTTTGGTTTCTGCTGACATGTTCTTCAAAAATAATGCCTTTCTTTACTTGCTCAGCGCTTCCACATCAATGAACAGTAATTCAGAATACAAATCTTACTGCAACTCCACTGGCTTTGACGGAAATTTTCTTGGAGATTTCTATTTCTGCTCATGATCTGACGTCCACCATTTATATGAAGTCATTAAGGGCATTTATTGTAGTTGTAGTATGTGATCTGGTTTGCATGGGATTTATCAGGAATCCCCTCTTCAAGGGAAAAAGAACCGGTTTCTACTAACATTAAAATGAATCTGCATTTTGTATCTCTGATTCCATACTATTTGAGACATCCTTTCTTCATCAAGAAAGGTCAGCCCCCCTTTGGAACATCCTAGTTATCCTTTCCTGTCAAATGCGTCTGAACATTTATTATTGTTTTGATAGCTTAGGATATTTGATTTGCATGTGCATGCACAAACAAAAGTTTACTGCTCCACCAGTTATCTAATGACCAAACTGATGTTTTCCTAGAAGAAGTGTCATTTCTGGTTCTCCCCCCTTCCCCCACCCCCCATATAGATGGACGTTGGGGGAGGTATATATTCTGCAAATTAGCAGGTTTCATTCATTTAACAGGACACAACAAGAAACCTCTTGCACGTTAATTCAGTTCCGAAGGCATCTTGATTATATTTTTGCTGATTTTTGTTTCTTTGCTTGATGTAAAATCCTGTATTCCATGCATGTCCTTTGCATCAGTCATTTTTGTGAGTTGACTACTTTGAATACATGGAAGATGCCAAGTACATGTAATAATTCAACGTGGAGCTTGTCATCCTGCAAGGGGGGCTGAAGTTTACTGAGTTTATACCGACTTGTCCAGGCTGATAGAGACATCTTCGCTACCGCACATGATTCAATAAATGATCCCTATGAGCTCAGGAATTCATGAATTAAGACATGCTGTCAGGCGTGGTAAGGTAAATATCATAGTGTGGCTGTTGGGTGGGTTATTATTGTATGGGGTAACATATAAATAGACTCATACCCAAATTTTCTATATTTCCATAGCATGATAGAAGAAGAAGAAAAGACTTTAATTTCTTGTCAAGATACAAATCTTAATCTTGTCATCTAAAAATTCTCCTTGACATAATATATATTCATACTTGGAAACCATGTTTAAGTTTGACATTGCTTCTCAAGATCATCCCTCCTTTCAATGCTTAATGCCGATTGGTTTTGAGGTGCAATCTCAGTTTCTGTAAAATGCCTGTCGAAGGGTGGCAGATTCTGCCGTGTTAATTAGGGGCATGATATCAAATCTTGATATTAGAATAATTTTTTTTTTCTAATCTCCTTATTTTTTTCTCAGCATCAAAGCCTTAATTTTGCCAAGAATCATGTGAAACAAATAAAAACCATATTATAATTTTAAAACTTGATTTAAGATAATTTGAGGCAGGATTTATAGATCAGTAGGTTAAATTTGAATTAACTTAATATTTTTTTTAAAATCAAAATGATATACTTTTAATAATTTTTTTATTTAAAATCAATGAATTAATAATTAAGTTTTGATAAAGTTAACCAGGTGGATCTATATTTTTAAATGGGCTAGCTAATTTTTTTTTAAAAATTTGAACTAGATTATATTTTTAACTAGTAAACTTTCAAGTTAATGCAGTAGGTGTTGATTTTAAAACAATGATTTAAATCCTAGAATGTGATGATGTAAGTAATTGTCATGATTCTTTCCTTATTTCGTTCTTTCAAATTCTTGCTATTATTTAATTAATTCCATAAAATACAAGCTTTGTGATGTCTTTTCTTCTATGTAAAATAGGTGACTCAAGTATTTCTTGGCATGGTATGGTTAAGAATCCAATGAAGTACTGTTTGCATGCTATATTCTTGAGATATTTTAGATTTTTTTATCTTTAAATTATTATTATTATTTATTTTAGATGTGCATTAATATTTAAATTTGAAAAAATAAAAAAATATTATTTTAATATATATTAAAATAAAAAAAACTTTAAAAAACAATTTATATCTCACTCCCAAATATCAACCACAAAAATGTGATGCTATTTGAATGTCGACAGCAGCAGGAACTTCCATTTTCAAAATGGCCCTCCACCAGAGGGACCCTCAAGCACTATTTCTTTGTCCATTAGCGACCATAGGATTGGGGATTAAGATTAATGAATTTAATAGTCTCAGTCCTTTTATTTTTATTTAATTTGTTTTGTGGCCCAGCCAGTCATGCAGATTCATACTTTCGGTTATTAATAATTGCACCAAATATTTCAGCATCAATTGTCATTTGTTATTGATGGATTTGCATGATTTTGGTGTTGTCTTTAGCTTGTCGCTATCTTCTTCTTTGATTTTTCTTTAATAAAAGAGATTTGAGTTTCAATGATTTGATTTGATTATTAAATAATTAGAAAGAGCTAATCTAAATCTATTTCTCCCACCTAGATGGAGAATTTAACAACCATTTAAATTCAATAATTTATAAAATTTTCTAATTAGTTTAAGTATAAGAAAAATATCTTATTTATTAAAATTGTAATTAAATTGAAGGTTTTAATCTAAATATAAAAATAAAATAAAACATAAAAAAATTCCAAAAAATAACTACCAGACTTAATTTAAACCTAAAAACAAAAACAACAATCTTATTGGTCATCCTTATATAATTTAGTTTTTATAATAATTTTTAAATTTTTTAATCTAATTTAATGATTACATCAAAATTTATATTTATTTTTATCAAATTATGTATTGAACTTATTTAGAACTTCTCCCAACTTAAATTTTTTTAACAATTAAAGAACTAAAAAAATAAAATTAATTGTGACAAGAATAATAAAGATAATAATCCACACCAAATAATAAAGACAGTAAAAACACTTTGAATATAGTATTATAGTCAACCTATTCACAAAATAAACTTCTTGTATTACAACTTGACTAAATTAGTTCCTTCAACCTCTTTGTTTTTATCCTTTAGACCAACCTTTTCTATGACTTGAGAAAATAATATTTTCTTTTGTTCTTTTTTATTTTAATTTCAATCTGTTGAGTAAATTCAACAACTTCTTCTAGCTTTTCATCAATTTAATTCAAGTATATTTGTTTTTGAGATAGTTTTTATGCTTGTGATTTAAAAAAATAAGTTTAAAAAAAATACGATTAGTTGGATTTAAATACGTGTTTAATAAAAATTATAGTTGAAATTTATGTGTAGTAAAAAATATGTATAAAATATTTGGTGGGAGTATAGTTACGGTTGCATTTCAAAATATTTTTTATTTAGAAATACATTAAAATAATATTTTTTTTAAAATTATTTTGATATCAGCGCATCAAATGATCTGAAAACATAAAAAATATATCAATTTAAAATAAAAAAATAAAAAATATTAATTTTTTTTAAAAGCTCTTTTGAAACGCAAAAAAAGGTAGGGTTTTACGAAACTCAGTAAAAAAAAACATGTAAAAACTGCGCTTTAAATTCAATTTTTTAGTGGGCCCATAATATGAAACACAGTTTAATTTGATACTAAACACGTTGCTATGTTTATTTCATTGTAAATACAAAAGCTGATGAAAAAAAATACAACCTTAATCTCAACTAGTTCACTAACTTCAATTTATCTCTCAAGTTTCACTTGTATATTTGGTTTCTCTAGATTTTTATTATGTTTAGTAAATTAAGTTATTGTTCAAGAATAACGATAATTATGGCTTTTTAGCTATTGATTAACCAATGTCACTCCCTCGACTTCCTTTTTATCATCTAAAATGATCAAAATATTGTGTTATGATACTCCTTCAAATAAAAAGAGAGAAGATTCATTAATTATATTTAAGTTTCATCATTTTCTTTTTTGATGAGTTGGTATATTTATATTCAACTACATATGTATCTTAAAAACTCCTATCCTAACATATGAGACTTGAAATGTTTTTTGATCAAAATATATATGGTCAACATTATACTTGTAATATCCTACATTAACGGATGAGAGTTTGGTAGCTGATCTTATTAGTAGTGCTAGTTCCTAATATATTGTACGTGTTTTGGGGCGTTAAGCTCAGAAGTAGGCTCGCTTCACAAAGAATAAAGCCGTAAGGGCAATAAGGCCTAAAATGGACAATATGCGATATATTGGGCTAGACTGTTACATTTGGTATTAGAGCCGACCTCACTGGTTATTCGGTTGTGCCGACGGGATCGTCGGGCTCTTTAAGAGGGTGGATTGTAATATCCTACATCAGCAGGTGAGGATTCGGTAGCTG
>NW_011499949.1:746700-747437 GCF_000495115.2 Populus euphratica
TGATTATAATTTATGTTAACAACAAATCAAGTTTCTTTCATAGCTCAGGTGTTGATTATACTATACAGTATGAGCTATGAGAGTGCAAAGTATTTGTTGCACCAAGTGTTAGATTGTCTCAGCTTTTTTTTTTTTAAAAAAATGGAGGCCATTTGGACTTCTAGGACTCCAATATAGGCCAAACACTGAACAGTATTCGGGCTGCAGGACATATTCAGACTTTTTTGTTGTTGTTATAATTTGGACTTGAAAATGACCTTTTCAAATCTTGGACTTCATATGAAATTTGTAGGCCTATATATTACCTTTCCATCCATGTAAAGTAGACCTAAATCCGAGATCTACAGCTCCAGATATGACCTAATTACTGAATAGTGTTCCAGTTTGGACTGCACCAACATCTCTTTTCTAAGTTTGGCCATCTCTTTGTCCTTTAAATTTCAGTTCTTGAACTCATTAATCAATTTTATATGATAGGACTACATTTAAAATGAATATTTACCATAAATTAAAGGTATCTTATATTATTAGATATACTATTATAAAACATGCTTTAGTTAAGGAGTTATTGATACTTCAAGTGCAAAATGATGATATAAAACCTTGATAAAAATACACTTTTAAGTATCAATCATGTTGGCTTCCAGGACTACTTGTATTTGCATTGTATTGCCCCTTGAGATTTTGTTGTGGTTGAGATGGAAACTTACCTTTCTCTTGGAAACTGAGAGCAGATG
>NW_011499949.1:747498-769873 GCF_000495115.2 Populus euphratica
TATATATATGCTCAATACCTCTTAAACAAGATATTAATAAACTTTTTTTTTATACTCAATATATCAACATATAGTTATGGAGCTTTTCTTAGAAAAAAATAAAATTTTTGTTTTAATATTTGAGGTTAATTTCCTTAGGTTGGGATCATCATCTTTTTTTTTTCTCTCTTTTTTTCTTATTTTTGTAATATATATACATATAATTTAAAACACTATATATATACATATAACTTAAAACATTATGCATCTTTAATCCATGTAATAAGCTTTCAGCTAATGACTCCCAGACCAGTTGGTCATAGAACATTAGGTGTTGAGACACCCCTGTGAGCTTAGTAACTCGGCTTGCCGATACTGATGCATAGATAGTACAATATTTGATTTCCTTAAAGTTTTCTCCTCAACCCATGTAATAAATATTATGCCAATAACTCCCAAGTTAGTTGACTTTAGGGTATTAGGTGTTAAAACACCCCTTCAGGCTTAATTGCTTAGGTTAGGGAGGTTAAGAAACCAAACTTATCTATATTTTTATTATTATAATTGTTTTTTGCTTTTTTTTTTAAATTTTTTTTTCAAATTATATACTATCCATTTCCTTTAGTTGTTACCTTTAATAAAAGAACATAAATAATGTAATAATCCAATGTGCAACCCACAATCATATGTTAAAGTATATATATGAAAATTAAGGTTTAAGAATACATGTTAAATGAGTATATGGGCATAATTAAGTGATAATAATGTGAGAGTTTGTAAACCTAAATATTTCAAGAAGTATTATGATAGACCTTGTTAACTAAAACATATTTTATAATAACAAGTCTGATACTATAAGATACCTTTAATTTATGATAAATGTTCATCTTAAATATAGGCCTATCATAAAGGATTGATTGATGAGTTCAACTACTGAAATTGAGAAGATAAAAAGAGGGTGAAACTTACAAAAGTGATACTGGTTCAGTCCAAACTAGAATACTATTCAGTCATTGAGTCATATCTGGAGTTGTAGAACTTGGATTTGAGTATACTCTATATAGATGGAAAGCTAAGATATAGGCCTAAAATATTTTTGGAAATGCAAGACTCAACTCAACTATTTGAAAGTCCAAATCTTAGCAACAATGAAGAAATCAGAATTTGTCCTGCAGCCCAAATACTATTCAATGTTCAGCACATATCTTAAGTTCTAGAAGTTAAAATACTTATTTTTTTTAATTGGAAAGTTAAGAAAATTTCCTAAAACTTTCATAATTCAAGTCTATTCGAATTCTAATATTAGTAATGACTTTTTGTTTAGACAAGAAGATAATAATTGTCACCAAGTCAATAGTTGGTCATTCACTTAATAATTAGTCATCAAATCAATAGTATGAAATTTTGGCCTATAAAAGGAGGTATTTTCCATATATTTAGGCATCTTGGTTTTTAGATTAAGGTCATGCTCTTTATTTTTTATTTATATTTTTGTAATATTTAAGTTTTATTTCATGTTATATTTTCCTTAATCTCTTGTTTATGCTTTTCATTTTCTTTACTATATTTATGTTCTTATGTTGTTTATTTATGTTTCTCTTCTTCATTATGTTTAGCTAAGTTTATTATATCAAGGTGAAAAGGTTACACCAATGGTGTAAGAATAAATATAGTATAAACTCAACATGAATCTTAATGTTTGATACTAACATATTTTGTATTTGTTATCTTGTTTGCTTTTAATACTTTGCTTGTTAAATGGTTAATTTAGATTTATGTTGTATAACACTTGGAACAACAAATACTTGACACTTTCATAGCCTAACCATATGGTATAACCGACACTTGTACTATGAAAGAAACTTGATTTGTTGTTAATATAAGTTATAATTATGAATACCTGACAACATTTATAGGTGTTAGCATTATTCAAATAAGAGAACTAATGTAATCATGTTAACAATTTATAATCCGATTGGAACCTTCTTTGTGTGTGATTTTCAGTTGAGTAATAAAAAGAGTTTATACTATACTTGTTTGAAATATCATTAGTGGATCTTTTAATATTGATATTTTTTTTTATCATGGTTTAATCCTCATATTAATCTTACAATCTCAAAGTCCTTTTTAACTTCTTCTTCTTGTTGTTGTTGTTGTTGTTATTATTATTATTTATAATTTATATAGTTAGCCTCCCTATGGTTTGTCATCGGTCTTACCAAATTATTTATTATTTCGACACTCTTGCATTTGAGAGCAGATATCAATCTTTTGATCGTGTCATCATATAAAAAAAAACTAAATAAAACTCGTCGTGCTGAGTATTTTTATAAATCTTTACATTTTATTATCACAAAGACTAGGAGGAATATTGATAAACCTGAATTTAACTAGTCCAAACCCTTAAAAGGCCTAAAAAATCCTTATGGGCTTCGGCTACTACGTTTAATCCCAACTATTACCAAAAAACCTATACTTGGCACCTAAATAGTGGTGGGCATGCACCCCAGCGCCCATATAGGCCCGGGATATCATGCTTGAGCCTAACATACTCGGGTCTAAATAATGTGTCTGGACCCATTTTAATTTCACCTCTAATGGGATTGACGCCTTACCTTGTGCCCAACACTTCATTGAGAGTTTTTCTAGGATCCTACGCAAGTCCTTTAGTATTTTATATTGATCCAAAATGTATTGTTTTGAGTAAAATATAACTCAAAATATCATAAGAGTAAAATTATACTTTAACCTCTCATCTTCAAAAAAGAAAAAAGAAAAAAGAGACTTAGGGAGCTATAAATACATCATGAATCCTTTAAACTCAAGATTCACAATCTCTGTATTTTTAACATTTTCAGCATACATATTTTAAGAGTCTCTCTCTAAAATACCATTGTACTTTCTCTCTTTATAAAATTACTGATTTAAGTATTTGAGAGTCCCTGTATCATTAAAAGAGACCTTTTATACATAGCAGCTAGTAGTCACCTTGGCTTACCAAGCATCATCAATTACCAATTACGAACCACCTGAACTTTTCATATCAAGCCACTGAATACCTTGAATAGAAAGAATAAATTGGATTACTTGAACTAAAAGACTAACTGATTATCCAATACATCAATTTTATTCACAGCCATCTTAAATTTTAGAGCCCCATCAAATATATATATTTAAAAATTGTTTAGGATCGCTGCAAAATAAAAAAAATTAGGTTATACATTGCAACAATATCTTTATATCAAATTATTTTCTTACTATAAGATTTTAACTGTGATCACAACTTTCAAAAGTGTTCCATTCTCCATTCTATCTATGTATATTATATTATTTTTTCAAAAGAGAAAAAAATGTTCCATTCTACATAATGCATAATGTATGGGATGGTGGGTAAATGACCTTATGTTTCCTTTGATAACATTGCAAACTTGCATTTTCTCTTTAAATCTTTGTTTCACATATGGGGTCTTACGTTACCTATTTAGCTGCACTTCTATCATTCCGTTTCCATAGTATATGCAAAAGGATTAAGAACACTATATTTAGAAATTAAATTTCTAAAAATGAGTGCACAATACGGGTCCCATGATGCAATAATGCATTATAAGACTAGTTTTATGACATGTTTTGTTTATATATGCATGATATCCTAGGAATTTTACTTCGATTTTTTATATGCTATAATTGGGTATGCAATTTAATATATACTTAGAACTATGTGAATTAAATTTAATTCATAAGATTAAATGATTTTTTTATGTCTGGAACTGTTTTAAGGATATTGATTTGAATTTTAAATTGAATTAAATTTATAAAAAAATGAAAAAATAAATCAAATGAGAGACCATCTGATTTGCTATAATAATATCTCTTGAAATTAATATTGAAAACAATATTCTATAAATACTCACATGTTAACACGTACCCTCTTCTTTTCTATCTAACCCATAAGCCTTTTTCTTTCTTTTTAAAGACCTTTGACAGCACAACATCCTTTCTTTATTTACTTGACATCATCATAAGATATTCTTGTTCCTCATGAGGTATGCTATTAATTTTTTTTCCCTATTTTTAGTTTTTTTGGTTTTGCCCACATCTTTCCTTTTCTTTTTTTTTTTTTAAACTCTTTTTTTTTCGTTTCGCTTTGCCAAATTTAGGTAGATGATTTGTTTTGGTAACAGGTGGAAGATGGATGATTGATGTATGAATGAATATAAATTAAAAGTAATTAGATATTGCAAAATAATATTTAAAATTATAAATAATATGTTGGAATAAAAATGGTAGCGAAAATGGTATAACAACTATTAATTTCTAATTTTTAGGTGGAGTAATAGTAGGTAAAGTTTATTAACCAACTAAAATCATTTTTCTTGAATTGCTAGCATAATATCATTTGCTTATCTAGTACATGGCCTGTAAATTTATAATAATCGACATGTATGTGAAGTACAAGCTTTGTCAATGCTCTTAATTAAAATTTATTGGAAAATTTATACATTTATTTTTTCTAGACTTCCCAATAAAAATATTTTGAGGAAAAGTTTTCTTTTACAAATATATATTTTTCAAAAACATTTCATCAAATATTTATTAAAAAATTTAAATAAAATATATTTATTTGTATATTTTTTAAAATACCTATATTTATTACTAATTAAAATATTGGTCTAGTAGTTAAGAAATTGTTATATACCTACAAAAATGACAATATAAATTTGATATTCAGAAAACATAATTATTAAAATAAGCAATCACAAACAACAAAAAAAAGAAGCAAGTGAATGCTGTCGACATTGAACGCACACGACACGACACGACACAACACAACACAAAGTAGTACAAGTAGTTGAGTCATCCAAATTTGGACCCACTCCTCAATAATCCCAAGAGATTTTTTAAGCTTCCACTTACCGGCACCAATGGAGCTTCCTTTCTTCGTAAGCCTCCTAGCCTAGATTAAAAAAAAAAATATAATTTTTAATTATAATGCAAAATGTCTTACAAGAATTTTTTTTTCTCACGTTGGTATTGTTAAGACAATATTTTTCAATGGTTCCTGTGATTACATGCACTGACCGTTATCTTCTGAGCTGCTACCTTTTGAGGGTAATATTGCCATTCCATTCAGCATTGGAAAGCAAATTATTATTACGTCTGCTTTTGCGAGGATAGGAGATCAAGAAAGGGGTGGGGAGAGTGTCAGTCATGGTGGTGTACTTCTATACTTTTTTGGTCTGGCTGTTCGAAGATTTTAGCTAAACATAAAAAACCCTCAAGGAGTGGATGATAGTCTAACGTACTTCTCTTTATCTCGATCTGTTTTGGGCACGATTTCCTTTTCTTCGTCTTCTTCACTCTCCAAAATCTAATCCCTTTTCTACTTCCATTTCCTGTTCTCTTCAAAAACTTCTGAAACTGATCTTAATTTTTTGCACCTGGATCTTGTTGTTTACATCCTTTTGTGGTAATTGACATGTGAAAGTCTTAGTTTTTATTTGGGATTATCAGGTACATTGGGAGGTTTAGTTTCGTTCTTTTAGTATGTTGATTTGATAATGGGAGGTGAAAGTATGAAGCTTTGCAACATTGCATGTTTTTTGTTGGGTTTCGTTACTTTGTGTTGTAGTTTTACGGATCCCAATGACCTTAAGATCTTGTTAGATTTCCAGAATGGGTTGGAAAATCCAGAGCTTCTCAAATGGCCAGCCAAGGGTAACGATCCTTGTGGCCCTCCTTCATGGCCTCATGTTTTCTGTTCGGATGGTAGAGTCACACAAATTCAGGTCCAAAATATGGGTCTTAAAGGACCCCTCCCTCAAAATTTCAACCAGCTCTCAAAACTTTACAATATAGGGCTTCAAAGAAACAACTTCAATGGAAAACTACCCACCTTTAAAGGACTGTCTGAACTGGTATATGCTTTCTTGAATGGCAATAATTTTGACACTATCCCATCTGATTTCTTTGAGGGACTTAGTAGCATAGCGGTTTTGGCCTTGGATGGCAATCGTTTGAATGAGAGTACAGGATGGTCTCTGCCCAGTGAATTGGCAAGTTCTGTTCAGCTGACGAATTTTTCAGTGTCTTCATGCAATTTGGCTGGTCCATTGCCTGATTTTCTAGGCAGCATGCCATCTCTTAGTAATCTAGAACTTTCTTACAACAGATTGTCTGGTGAAATTCCTGCAAGTTTTGGGCAATCTTTGATGTCAATTTTGCTTCTGAATAATCAAGAAGGAGGGGGCATGAGTGGTTCAATTGATGTTATCGCAAACATGACATCATTGTCACAATTATGGCTTCATGGGAATTCTTTCTCTGGAACAATACCTGAGAAAATTGGAGATTTGTCTTTGTTGAGAGATCTTAATCTCAACGGAAACAAACTTGTCGGTTATATTCCTCAGAGCTTGGCAGATATGCAGCTGGAGAATTTGGACTTGAACAATAATCAGCTAATGGGTCCAGTGCCGGTGTTCAAGGCTGGTGAGGTTTCTTATGACTCCAATCCTCTTTGTCAATCTAAACCTGGAGTTGAATGCGCCCCAGAAGTTTATGCACTTTTGGATTTTCTTAGTGGAGTGAATTATCCTTCAAATATTGCTCCTCAGTGGTCTGGTAATGATCCATGTCATGGGCCATGGTTGGGATTGAATTGTGATTCTAATTCAAAGGTTTCTGTTATAAATCTGCCTAGACGTAATCTTACTGGCACCCTTAATCCTTCAATTGCAAAATTAGATTCACTGGTTCAAATTGGACTTGGAGGAAACGATATAGAGGGCACAATTCCCAGCAATTTGACAAACTTGAAGTCTTTGAGATTGTTCGATGTCAGTGAAAACAATCTAGGTCCTCCTTTGCCCAAGTTTCGGAATAGCGTGAAGCTTGTTGTTGATGGAAATCCTCTTTTGGTTGGTGGGAATCAGAGTCAGCAATCCCCCTCCCCTGCTAGCAGCCTACCTCCTGTGAGTTTCACTCCACCAGAGAATTCTCCACCAGGCAGTGGACAGCCTTCACCATTCACTATGCCTTCTAGTCCGCCTTCTCCAACTTCAAGCTCACACGCTAATCGGTCTACTTCTACAAAAGTTCCAGCCCAAACTAGAAGAAATTTTGAAAGAACCAAACTAGTAATCGTGGGTGGAATTTTAGCCGGTTCATTGCTGGCTGTTGTGTTGATTGCTTTGTGTCTTTATTCTCGCTTTAAGAAGAAAAAAGAAACTTCAAATCCTCCTTGTTCCATTGTGGTTCACCCTAGAGATCCATCTGATTCAGAAAATTTTGTCAAGATTGCAGTTTCCAACAACATCACTGGAAGCTTGTCCACTCAAACTGGAACTAGTTCTGTCAGTAATACAAGTAGTCTGACTGAAAATTCCCGTGTAATTGAGGCTGGAAATGTTATTATATCTGTCCAAGTTCTTCGCAAGGTGACAGATAATTTTGCCCAAAAAAATCAGCTTGGCTCTGGTGGATTTGGAACTGTCTACAAGGGTGAATTGGAAGATGGGACAAAAATAGCTGTTAAGAGAATGGAGGCCGGAGTGGTGAGTGGTAAAGCTGTGGATGAATTTCAGGCTGAGATTGCTGTTCTTTCTAAAGTCCGGCATCGGCATCTGGTTTCTCTTCTTGGTTATTCTATCGAAGGCAATGAAAGACTTCTTGTCTACGAGTATATGTCAGAAGGTGCTTTAAGCATGCATCTTTTCCATTGGAAGAAATTAAACTTGGAGCCTCTATCTTGGACAAGAAGGTTAAGTATTGCATTGGATGTGGCCCGGGGGATGGAATATCTTCACAGTATGGCTCGACAAACATTTATTCACCGAGATCTCAAATCTTCCAACATTCTTCTAGGTGATGATTTCCGTGCTAAGGTTTCTGATTTCGGGTTGGTGAAACTTGCTCCAGACGGAGAGAAGTCTGTTGTGACGAGACTTGCTGGAACCTTTGGCTACCTTGCACCTGAATATGCTGGTAAGTGTTTTCCAAATTCTTATTATTGGTATAGAACAAGGATTATTTAGAATTATAAAGAAGCTAATTTAACCGAAACTAAGAAGTATTGCTCGGTTCAGTAAGATTTTTATGGTTTTCCAGTTGTGCCTCATTTGTTCAAATAATATAAAGTCTTGGTTAAAACATCTGCTGTGAAATGCCCATAACTACTACTTCTTGTCCCCTTGTAACTGTTTGGCTATGATGCAGTTACTGACAAGCTTTTTTCCAATACATCACATTGGTAATTGATATCCTTCTTAGTGGAATGAGCTTGTTCAACCCTGTTATCAATAAGAATGCGATAATGATGTTAATGATATGTAGAACAGAAACATGTAGTGCACATTAATGATATTCATAAAACACGTTTCCCTTCTTTTGTGTGCACCAAACATTCTGTTGACTGATCTTTGTAAAACATTTCTATTTGTATTACCCTTTAAAATCTTGTTCTCATGATTTATTGGAAGATACGATAGTTATGCAGTCATTTCGAATTTATCCTATTGTGATTGATATCTTTTGATATGTATCTTAAATCATCAAAAAGAATCCTCGTGGAATCACATTAATATATGGATTTATCAAGTAGTTATTTTTTACGGCTAAAAGTAACAATGGCAACTGCGTGTGACCTCTGTATACCTTCCTTTAGTCCACACTGTAGAATTGCTTGAGAAATTTGCAGATCATTGATATATAACATTTGTGGTGATTGGTGGTTTTTTTGGATTTAATTTCCAAGATAACACCAACAATTAGAAGGCTGAATTGACTGCTGCTCTTACTTCTTTATTCTCACAGTTATGGGGAAGATAACAACCAAAGCTGATGTGTTCAGCTATGGAGTGGTGTTAATGGAACTTTTGACCGGGTTAACAGCCCTTGATGAGGAGCGTTCTGAGGAAAGCCGATACTTGGCTGAGTGGTTTTGGAAAATCAAATCAAGCAAAGAGAAGCTTATGGCTGCCGTTGACCCTACTCTTAATGCCAGTGAAGAGATTTTTGAGAGCATCCACACCATAGCTGAATTGGCTGGGCATTGCACTTTGAGGGAACCAAACCGCCGGCCTGATATGGGTCATGTAGTGAATGTGTTGGCACCACTTGTTGAGAAATGGAAACCAATTACCAATGAATCCGAGGACTTTTCTGGCATCGACTACAGCCTTCCACTTCCAGAGATGTTAAAAGTTTGGCAGGATGGAGAAAGCACTGGGCTAAGTTATACCAGTCTTAATGACAGCAAGAGCAGTATTCCAGCAAGACCAGCTGGGTTTGCTGAGTCCTTCACATCTGCTGATGGTCGTTAAATGAGGGCAGCTCTTAAGCATTGGACTAGAGCTGTAAGTTCTATTAAGTTGGAGCCAGTTGCTCTATTTTATGCTACACCTTAATAGCATCAAGCATTTTATTTAGGTTATTGCACAAAGTAAACACAAGTTTAAAAGCAACCACACTAAGACGTTCTGGGTTTGTTTCTTAAGCCCCGATAGCTGTAGATAGATAGATGTTATTTTCAGTTTTTCACTTGGGTATTCCTTAATACAGAATTTGCTTGTCATATGTTATGTTTGTAAAGAACTGTTGTCGTTTGGAATTTTAAGTTACTCGATTCATGTCATTTCTGCCTCTTCTTGATTATTTTAGATCAGACACTGCATTAGCATGTTAATTTCACTGCCTAAGAGCCTCCATTTGCAAGAAGAAATTCAAAAAACACCTTATAAGACGATTATTTTAGATCAGACACTGCATTAGCATGATATCCACGAAACATGTGGGAGGTTCACATTCTAGCCAGTAACCCTTAACCAGGCGGCCATTGTTCAAAAAAACATCTCATGTGTCTTCGGCAACACATTTGGAAGTCCTTGTTATATTGTGGCTTGTCTCTGCACCAAGGTCAGATTTTGAACTGAATTGAAGAATTATGCTGTTGTGATAGCTGAGCAAATTCAGATACCTGTAGCAGAGAGAGACAAACAGTCAAGTTTTGAATTCCTTGTGAATGCATGACATTTTAATCTCACTTTTTAATTTGAAATTTAACCTGTAAATATTTTTATTTTTATTTTCATAGACAATCATTGAATGGAAATAATTTATACAAACACCCTATAATTATTACATTAAATGTTTTGAATCAAAACATTTCACCCAAACATCTTTCACCTTGATAGACACCCGACAAATCCCTGAAAGATCATAATAGTTAATGCCTTCACAGGAAAGGAGATAGGATCATAGGATTCTAGGAAACATACCTCACGTCATTGGATTGGGTTTACTTTTGATTTTTTAAAAAAGAAGCTAAAACGAGATTCATCATGACAAAGGGGCAATAGTGAGATTCAATAAATTTGGGTCAGCACTTTCGTCGCACTTACATTTATAGGTGAGGTCCATATCTCAGTTTATTAAAGTTTTTTCTTTTTCTTTCAGGTTATAAGTTTTTTGCATCTGAAAGAAAATATTGACTCAAATTAATAATAATAATAATAATTGCTTATATTTTTTTATATAATAAAAATATTTTTTATAAATTTAATAATATTAATAAGTATAATAATATTTATAATGTTAATAATATTATTAAATTCGTTTGACCTAATTTCTTATAATATTATAACACAAAAAATACTATATTTTATATTAATACTTTTAATTATAATAAAAAATAATATTTCTAATATAAATAATAATATTTTTAATATTATTAAAATATTTATAATCTAAATAATAATATTCTTAGGTATGGTTGTACAACTAAATCTAATGATATTGAGTCCAGTTACTTAGTTAGATCCAAGATCAGTGAGTTTTGCTGAGCAACTAGAGCTAACTCATTTGTGCTGTACAACTAAATCTAATGATGTTGAGTCCAGTTACTTAGTTAGACCAAGTTACTTAGTTAGACCCAAGATCAGTGAGTTTGGATTATAATAAAAAATAATATTTATAATACTAATAATAAAATTTTATATATTTATAATATAAATAATAATATCATTGGTTAATTATAATAAAAAATAATATTTATAATATTATAATATAAATAATAATATCATTGGATATAGTTGCATAACCAAACCTAAGATTGTTGGGTTTGACTGAGCAACCAGACTCAACTTTTTTTTAAAGTGTTTTGGGTTTGGTTTAGCAGCCAAACCTAGCAACATTGGATCCAGCTATCAAACCAGATCTAATAGCTTTTAGTAGAGAATGTAATGTCCCCAGTTACAATTGTTGACCCAAAACACAGTAGAGCAGCCCCCCTAAAATTTGTTTGGCCCTAGTGCTAGGTGTTCTTTTCCTGGGTTACTGTCAGGCATGCGGGTCTAGCCTTAGCATCCTAGCTTGAAGTTGAGCACCAGATGTCTACTTTATAGGTCATGCAACCTCTTTAAGATCTGAACTGATCATTTTTTCCCCACCTAAAATGACAACCCTACTCCCTGCAATCTTTGTAACTCTCTATGGCAATGACAACCCTCTCATTACGCCTTCCTAACCCATAGTGCTTTTAGCAAAGAGCAAACTTAAACAGTGGGTCCAACTACCAAGCCAGACCCAATAGCTTTTAATAGAGGATGTAATGTCTCTACTCACAATTGTTGACCCAAAACACAGTAGAGCAACCCCCCTAAAATTTGTTTGGCCCTAGTACTGGGTGTTCATTTCCTGGGTTACTGTCAGGCACGCGGGTCTGGCCTTAGCATCCTGGTTTGAAGTTGAGCACCAGATGTCTACTTTCTAGGTCATGCAACCTTATTAAGATCCAAACTAACCATTTTTCCCCCACCTACAATGACAACCCCACCCCCTGCAATCTTTGCAACTCTTTATGGCAATGACAACCCTCTCATTACGCCTTCCTAACCCATAATACTTTTAGCAAAGAGCAAACTCAAACAATGCAGTTCATAGTGAAAGCACTCACAGTATACATTAACTCCCACTATAGTGTCAAATAGTGCAATCCATAATGAAAGCATTCACAGTCCACAGTAACTCCCACTACAGTAAAACACTTATCCTTTTTTAGTTATAATTAATAACTAGTGGCTCAATAATAATAATAATACTATATTTTTCTTTGATGACAGCTACGATTACTTCAGATCATTTGTTTTTTAGAATTTTTTTATTATAAAATAAATAAATAAATAATTTATGTTTGTGATGAAGTTGTGAAGACATTGTTATATTAGATATGTTCTACCATAATTGCTCCTTGAGTTTATGGAGTGGCTTGGTTGATGAGCTAGTGTGATGGTATATTTAATCACTACTTGGAGTAATTAGGCTTAACTGTTGGTTTAATAGGTTGATGATGTTACTCTCATGTTCACTTACAAAAACAAGTCATCTATTATTATAGAAGATCCTCCAATATTTAAGTTTGTAAATATAAAAGGAGAATATCTTGTCAAGGCAAATAGTTAAGACATGAAAGGGTCAGGGTATGGGAAGGTGGTGTCTAAAAGGTGGTGGCAATGCTTAGGAGGGTGGTGACTTAAAAGGTGTTAACCATGAAGTGATAGTGACCAGTAGACATTAATGACTAGTAGGTGTTGATTTAAGAGGTTGTAATGACCTGGGTTAACCATGAAGTGATAGTGACCAGTAGGCAGTAATGACTAGCAGGTGTTGTAATGACCCAGAGTAAGAGTAGTGAAAGTGGCTATATTTTTATTTTTGTGGTCTGCTTTGCTATTTTGTTTGGTGCTATTTTTATTGTATCCACCTTAATTTACTTACCTCGTGGAAATTGGAGAAAGGACATGTACATCGTGGTGAGTGGAGAAAAATGAGTTGTTAGTCATTATATTATTAGTGGATAGTTTAGTGCCACCATTGGTTATGATGCCACCATATGCTATTAGTGGAGAGATTGGTGATTGGTAGGTGCTTTTTGATGTAACATCCTGAAATTTAACAACATCGCAGGATACTTTGAGCCTTAAACTCAATGAAAAACAATGTAATTTTTTTAACCATTGACTTCCATTACCAATCTTTTTAACACTATTAATATAATATTAACTTCGTCCTGTTATATTTTTTATATTTAAATCCTAATAAAATTTTGATACACTTTTCTCTGTTCGCTTACCTTTATAGTAGTTTATTTTCACTTGAAAACACTTCTATAATCTCCAATCAAATGGATTCCTATTCAATTAAACATTAATGTCTACGCATTAAGGCCTCAGACCTTGCCATAGTTTATTCCATTAGTAATACACATGTTATGATCCATAAAACCTAATAAACAATATACATTATCATATTTATTTAAGAAGTACATTACACTTAGTCAAAGGGTTTTGAAATTACAATCCCATTAAAATCAATTAACCTATCCTTCATATATAAGATTAGCCTAATAGCAGATCCAATCAATTAGTCTAAATAAATGCATTAGAAGTCCCTACGACAATATGAGATGGATAAATAATTCTTTATTTAAAAAATCAATAGAAATTACTATCCTAAGACTTAAAAATGATACCAAATAGTTAAAATTACAATATTTCATACATTTCTCATGGTATCAAACACATATGTCAGCCTTAAACTTAGATTTCAAGCCTTAACAAAACTCTCGTTTCTTTAAAATTTGATACTACGTTGTCACCATCATCTTGTGATCATAGATGAACTACTATTAACTTACATGTTATATATTCATTCAAATACAACATTAAAAGTCAACTTCATATCCAAAAACAACATACTTTATAAGAAGTCACCATGAGGTTTATTCCCTTGAATCATACTCCTAAAGGTTTATTTATTGCATACACTGTCAAAACAACCCTTATTTGCACACAGTGCGTGTTGTCTAAAAAAAAAAAACAGCCATCACATAAACCCTGACAAAAAAATATGGTTAAAAAAAATAGTGGGTGACAGAAAAGGTAGAAAGTGAGGAAGGAAGAAATTGGAGTTGAAAATAAAAAAAAATAGGATTTTAGACTTACTCAAGTTAGTTTGAAGACATTCTTGGTAAGTATTGATATAAAACCCCAAATTCTTAATCTACGGTTCTTGAACAATATTGGGGAAATTAAAGAATAAAACAAAAAAATGAACTATAAAAGGAATAACTTAGAAACATTAGAAGATTATAAAGAAATGATGAAAGAAAAGTGGGTGTCTAGGGGCCATTATGTTTCAACCAAGTGAGGAAGTTCTAGGGGAAGATTTTCTAAATGTGATTTTTGAGCATACATGTTAAATATTGAAACTACTAAACATGGTTATGGTGAGTTTTTGATGAAATGGACAAGTAAAACATATTTTTTATTTGAATTTTTTTAATCATAATGTGCTTAAATACATGACTATTTTTAACATAGAATATGTTAGTCTATGATATGTGAGCTTGAAAAATATGTTAAATTAAGAAAAGAGTTTAGAGAAAATATCTAGCAATGGAAGATGATGATTCAGTCAAAAATAAAGAAAATTAAGAGGGGAGGACTTCCAAGTGTGTAACTTTATATTTTTCACAATATATTCACTATATTTTCTTGAAATATGATGATTAGAATTCAATTTTGTACATTTAAAAGTTTTAAATTTAATAGAGTTACTTAGTATTATAAAACACCTGTTACGAGGATTCATATAAGAAAATTATTGGGTGTTTATGATTGAGTAGCATGTTTGACAAATAAAATAATGTGGGAAGGAGAAGAAGATTTATTGAAAATGGGGGTTTCATTTCGATCATGTTAAGAAAAAAGTAAAACTAGAGTACTTATTTATAATTTAGGCTATTATTTATAAATATGGTTTTTAATCCTAGAAGTCATCATTTGAGTAGTATAAATTTAATTATACATAATGAAGTTAAATAATGAATAGAAAAGCTTCAAAATAACTTGAAGATGTAGATTTGTGTATACTTGTTTGAAAAATGTTGACATGAATACTAAGGCCTATAATTCAGCCAACCATTGAATTGTGGGAAGAAAAGGCCTTTCATGATGTCTTAAATTGTATACATGCATGTAGCCAGGGAAAAATGGATATAACAGGGTGAGTTAAGTTTACCTAGATAATATTGAATATAAAAGAGTTGAAAATGATATAATAAATGAGGTATTATGATAGATGTCGCGCGGTATGAGCAATGCGATGTGACGTTGTCTTATGATGGCAAAGGCTTTTTTCGTGCCTTCCGTATGAGGTGTGGTGTGTTGGGAAGGTTTTCTGGATTTAATCATAAAATTATGGTTAATGTTTTGGAGTCGCTACCTAGTATTATGGTAACTAGGAACCTATGGTCTGCGAGACTCCTGGTAAGGGACTAGTTATGCAAGGGGAAGACACATGTATCCTACCTAAGGTAAGCTGCATTGTTGTTTGATTTTTTTTACTAAGTCAGTTTTTATTCGTTAGTCTTTCCTAAGGTTCAAG
This sequence comes from Populus euphratica, assembly GCF_000495115.2. Lineage (NCBI taxonomy): Eukaryota > Viridiplantae > Streptophyta > Magnoliopsida > Malpighiales > Salicaceae > Populus > Populus euphratica. The sequence continues at coordinate 762,919 of NW_011499949.1, forward strand.
CTAGATCTCTCTTAATAAAAAAGTCTCTACCTTTTTTGGTTAAATCCTAACCATTCTAAAATCTGAATTTATTTACTCCTTGTATCTTTAATACTTGAGGGTGTACTTTATCGTGTAATTTTACACCTCATAAATATTAAAGTCTACATCTAGACCCTAAAAACAATTGAAAAAAGATTTTTGATATGTTGTCAAATCCTAATGAATAATTATAAATTAGTTACGATATCTAGTTTTGGATTTTTTTTAAACATGAAAAAGATGCATTTTTTTTTATGAACAATATGCTTGTTTAGAATCTAGCCATATGCAACAAAATATTTTTTTTTATTTTTTGCAAATGTTTTGAAATTATTTTTTTGAATTATTTTGGAGAAAACTGGTATTTTAATATTGGATTTGTATTTTACAGTGTAAATATACAACCCAATATTATGCAAAATTGGTAGAAAAATATGCGAGAAAATCATAAATTTTTTGAAAATGTTTGGATTTTTTTAAAAAAGGTATAGTCCACTGCATGAAAGTGGACGTGAATTATAATTCACATCCTCTGTTCACTCAGTGAATAAAGGCAACGAAGAAGAAGAAGAAGGGGAAGGGGAGAGAGGGCAGACAACTTATTGTGGCGGTGGTTTGACTGACGATGACGGTATGCTGCCGGTGGTTGTAGTGGTGGAGGCCAACATTGGCTATGGGAGGAAGAAGAAAAGGTTTCAGGGGAGAGAGAAACACTAGAAGGGGAAGAGGGAAAGAGTTGTAGTGGCTGTTTGGTGGCCGGTTGGTGGTTGTGTTGGCTTCTTGTGGTGAAGCTGATGGTGGTGGTTGAAGGCCACGGTGGAGAGAGAAAGAGAGAAGAAATGTGTAGAAACTGGAAAAAGTTGATTTTTTTGCTTATTTTGGACCTGATTTTATCCTCTCTCAAGCTATGAAATCCACCTCTATTTATAGGCAGTGAAAAAGAGAAATCTTGTTTATACCGGGAAAACATTTCAGCCCTTGATTCAGTTGGAAAAGATTCAAACTGTTGGTTTAAATTAGGTATCCTAAGTTATCAAATCTGCAGACAAAGATTGACTGAATAGGCCATTTTAAGCTGTCACCAGCGCTGATTTGTTGTCATTTAGCCTAAACGGGTCACATGAGGTTGCAGAGAAAGTGCAGAGGATCATTTGAGTGCAAGATTTGTTGAATTTGGTGGACATTAGATACATTAAATGCAGCTACAAAGTAGATAACTAGACCAACTTTTTCAGGAAAAAAAAAAAAGATACTAAACAGTACTGAGTTCTGTTTTTTGCCAAAGTTAATTTTAGTCCTTCCTTTTTAAATTTGATTTAATTGCACCCATAAATGACCCTAAAATTTTAATTTTCTTATGATTTTGCCCCTGATTTCAATTAATTAACTTGGTAAAAATTAAATTTGATCCCTTAAAATTTCAATCTTCTCAATTAAGCCCAAATTAGGCTCCCAAACTTAATTTGACCTATTTAAAGTATAATTAAGTCCTTGCACTTAATTAAATCCTTTAATTGGACCAAAATTAATTATTAAATATAATTAAAATTTAATTTGGCCAACGATTAAATCAAATTGGTATATTAAAAATTTAATTATATCCTTGGACTTAATTTGTATGCAAATTCATCCAATAATCATTTAATTTGACCTTGGATTTGCATTTTTTCTTCATTTTTGGGCATAATAGGGTATAATTAGGCCTTAAATTTTCTCTAAAATTGCAGCTTGATTCCCCAATTTGCTTTCTCTACGTTGCCAGCCTTTATTATTATTTTTTATTTTAAAAAAGAAAATAATTTTTAAAAAATAACCCAGAATTGAGTTATGACAATATATGTCATACTAACATAAATGAATGAAATATTTTCAAAAAAGTACCTAGATGGAGGAGTGCAAGGTTTCAGCCGAGTAGAAAATTTTAGAGAGAAAATATTTCAATAAATAGTATTGATGAATGAATTTGATAAAACAAAAAAAATATGATACTCCAAATAAAGTAAATTTAGTGGAGCATTAGTAGCATAAACTTGAGTATACATAAAAAAATTGTTAAACAATGAAAAACAAAGAGCAATGTAAATGTACTATTATATGTTTTGGTATGTAGTATGTAATGAAGATTATTTTATGGTTTTCTATCTAATAAATGAAAACTATTGTGGTTGTTTTTATTTTTATAAAGATCATTATGTTGTTGTTTCCAAATGAATGAAAACTATTATGTTATTGTTTTCATCGTAAGATAAGAACTATTGTAGAGCGTGCCCCTTCCTAAATGGAAGCCTTGGAGTTCCATTAACATGAATGAATATCCTTTTAAAGGATAAAAATTTGAGTCCAATTTCTATAAAGAGTACGTTGATAGACAAGTTAAGGGAAGCTTAAGAGAAATTGAACAAATTTAAAGATTATGTTATAATATGTGGGTAGTCACGAAATGCATCTAAAGCAATGTTATGATGGTGTGTTGTGTGTAAACAAAAGTCATATAAGAATTTGATCTATGTTTTGTTGGAAGGTAATGTTAATTTTATAATATCTTGATTTACATTAGCTATAAAAAAAATCCTATAATTAACTTAGGAGTTTAATATTATATATCATGCTAACCCATCTCATGCCACAGGACTAAGTTGAATGGGAGCCTTATATAGTCTAATTGCAGGAAATATTTTAGATATATATCTCATTTTGTATTAGGATAGTAGTACATTAAACATATGTTATAATTTTTAATTAATGCCCCTTCAAGGTAATAAATTTTAGATGATTAAGTAATGAATGTTGATTAACTTAATTATATTAACACACTTTTAGCTTTGAGTTGTATTTTAGATTCAAGTGTTTAATTTAAGCAAGTTAAAAGAAACTATGTTTTATTTATCCTTTGGAATTGATTTTTTGTATATTAATTTTAAATATATGTCATATGCATGAATACCCTATCAATATTTCCAATTATGATGTGTAGTAAAATGAGGAGTGGGTTAATATGAATGGACATTGATGATTGTGTTGGATTGTGTGTAAATTGCTTGATGTACACTAGGGATTGTAAATGAAATAGGAGAGACTTGCCAAATTTTTAGTAGATTTCCATTTTTTTAAAACAAAAATCCTATCAAGAATTGAACATGAAATGCATTGAATTATAGAAAAAAATGGTATGGGATGTTACACATCACCACCAAACTTACTATAAAAATAGCTTTATTTACATACAATTGCTAATCAAGATAGTGCTAAAGTCCACTATAATACGTTGTCAAAATAGACCTCAAACTCACCACAATGCATTATTAAAACAACCCTTAAACATACCCCAAATATGCTATCAAAACCTCTATAACTCCCACATATTATGCTGCAAAAACAACCATAACTAGCTACTCTCAGTTTGCTAGTTTAATTACTTTCATTTATTAGGTTTCAACTAAATTTTTACTTTGTTCATGATATACATTAACCTTTATCCCATCCAACTTCCTTTCTTTTTTATTACAATATCAATCACATTCTTTTTTCTTGGATGTTCTAGTTTTAAATATTTTACTTTGTTTTCCAAAACCATGCATTTCCTGTCAAAGTTTTAATTTTTACTAATGATAGTCTCCACTGTCCGCCATAGTGGGGTTATTTTATCTCGATAACAATAGCTCTCACTTAAGTGGCTGATTATTTCATCTCGATATCAGTGTAATATAATATCATTAGTCTCTATTGCATTGTAAGCTAAGTAATTCATCTTGGCCATTAAAACAATGACGCCAAATATTCCCACCCATCAAACAATGATGCCAAATATTCCTGGCCATCAAACATTGATGCCAATTATTCCATTAATCCTTTATTTTTTTTCTTTTTTTTCTTTTTTTTTCATTTTAATTTATCTCAGAACCATTGGTTTAAAACAAAGAATTATAGTAATGAAAATCATTGAATTTAAAACTAGTGTCAGATGTCGAGCACCTATATGTCTCTCATAACGATCTTGCTCTCCTAACATGACGAACTATTCTTGTTATCCTTGCTAGATCACATAACAATCTTATCAATTCTTTTTAACTATAATCTCCATTATCAAATACGTACCCACATTCATACATATAGGTATATACATACATAACATATTATGTCTATAAGCCTTACATTCAGATGTGTCTATCTATTATAAATTCATTGAAGTATATTCAGAATATGTTCCATCAACATACACACATCTCAAGCAATACCATACTCAATAGTATGGTAACTTTTACACATCAAAAATTTATAGGCATCCTTTCAACTTCCCATAACATATTTATATTCATTTATGTATTTCAATGAGGTACAAACTTTAATTTAACCTTTATGTTAAAGCGCACAACTAAAGCATTTATATATTTTAAACTTTACACTTGTAGTAATGCACACTAAAACTCATTCAAATTTCTTAAACTTCCATAACCTCATTTGGTCACATTCAACCTATTTTCCAAATCCTAAAACTTTCTAAAAGTTTTCAGCTTATAAATTCTTCAAGGTTCTAAACTAAACCTTATTTAAAATACACCTTTTTAACATCCATTCATCTATTCTACACAACTCAAACAAAAAAATTTCAAATTATTTCTTCCTTTTCTTACAAATCAAAGTCTCATCCAAAATAAGGTTTTTCTACCCTTGAATTTTCTTTAAAGTTTTGATCAAAACTCTACTTACATCTATTTTATAATATTCAAACATTATATTTAACGTCATTTTGGTTCAACAAACCCAAACAACCTCTCCCTCTTTAATATGTAAGTTTGGCCACACAAGGGATTTATCCTTTTGGAAGTTTTTCTTTAAAACACATTTACAAACATAAACATCCATATCTAAGACAATAATTATCCATTTTCAATCTCATAAATGTTAAGCCATATCATTCAATTTAAGAATTCATTTCAATTACCTAAACCAATACAAAGAAATCAAGGGTAAAAACACTTACCCAAGATTTTATGATGAATTTTAAGAAGTTTCCATCTATATTTCTTCAAATTTCTTCGTTTCTTTCTCTAAAACCCATATTCAAAGAAACTAGTTAAACATCATCCAAGTCTCTCAAATTTCTTCCTTACTAAATTTCTTCCTTTTTCTTTGTTTTTATGCCTAAAAACTCCTCTTAATTAAATGTTCTTCTCTTAAGAAACTAGTTAAACATCATCCAAGTCTCTCAAAATTCAAAAAAATCTCTCTATTTTAGCAAGAAAAGGATTAACAAAGCCTTCTCCTCCCTTTAGGTTGTTACTATTAGGTTTTTAAAGCAAAATGGGGCGTTTTTGTTTATATATATTGATTAGTACTTAAAAGTGCATTTTTATCAGGGTTTTATATCATCATTTTGCACTTGAAGTATCAATAACTCCTTAACTAAAGCATGTTTTATAATAATATATCTAATAATACAAGATACCTTTAATTTGTGGTAAATATTCATTTTAAATGCAGGCCTATCACATAAATGAAAGAATTGATTGATGAATTTAAGAACTGAAATTGAAAGGACAAAGAGATAACCAAACTTAGAAAAGAGATGTCGATGCAATCCAAACCGGAACACTGTTCAGTAATTGGGTCATATCTGGAGCTACAGATCTCAGATTTAGATCCAATTTATATGGATGGAAAGGTAAGACATAGGCCTACAACTTTCATATGGAGCCCAAGATCTAAAAAGGCCATTATCAACTCCAAATTGTAGCAACAACAAAGAAGCCCGAATCTGTCTTCCAGCCCGAGCACTGTTCGGTATTTTGGCCATATCTGGAGTTCTAGAAGTCCAAATGAGCTGAAGTTTTTACACAAGAAAGCTGAGACAATTGCCTACAACTTTCATGTTTGCAACTGGCTCCAGTTTTGACGTTATCAATGACGTTTTGGGCAGACAAAAGAAGATAAGGATTGTCACCAAGTCAAAAGTTGGTCACCCACTTATCAATTAGTCATCAAATCAATAGTTCCCAATTTTGGCCTATAAAAGGAGGCATTTGCCATGCATTTAGGCATCTTGGTGTTCAGATCAAGATCATGCTCTTCCTTTCTCTCTTTGTATTTTTTATGCTTTGTTTTCATTAATATTAAGTTTATGCCTTTCATTTCCTTTCCTTTACTTAGTTAACTTTTATGTTCTTATTTTGTTTATCTATTTTGCTTTCTTTCATTATGTCTAGCTAAGTTAATTATGTCAAGGTGAAAAGGTTACACTAATGGTGTAAGAATAAGTATAATGTAAACTTAATATGGACTTTAATGTTTGATACTAACATGTTTTATATTTGTTATCTTGTTCACTCTTTAATACTTTGCTTGTTAAATGACTAATCTTGATTTATGTTGTATAACACTTGGTACAACAAATGCTTGGCACTTTCATAGCCCATAATGTATGGTATAACCGACACCTGAGCTATGAAAGGAACTTGATTTATTGTTAACATAAGTTATAATCATGAATGCTTGACGAGATTTACAAGTATTAGCATTAATTGAATAAGATGACTAATGTAATCATGTTAACAATATATAATCTGATTGGAACCTCCTTTGTGTGTGGTTTCCAATTCAATAATAAGAGTTTATACTATACTTGTTTGATATACCATTAGTGGAACCTCTAACCTTGACATTTGTTATTATCATTGTTTAATCGTTACATTAATATTCCATCTCAAAGTTCTCATCTTCTTCTTCTTCTTCTCCTTCTTTTTCTTTATTATTATTATTATTATTATTATTATTATTATTATTATTAGTACTACTACTACTACTACTACTACTACTACTACTACTACTACTACTACTACTACTACTACTACTACTACTACTACTACTACTACTACTACTACTACTACTACTACTACTACTACTACTACTACTACTACTACTACTACTACTACTACTA
>NW_011499949.1:776988-778358 GCF_000495115.2 Populus euphratica
TACTATTGTTGTTGTTGTTATTGTTGTTTTATAATTGTTGTTTATAATTTGTACAATTAACCTCCCTGTGGTTCGACCCCGGTCTTGCCGGGTTATTTATTACTTCGACACTCCTGTACTTGGGAGAAGACATCAATCTTTTAGTCGTGTCATATATATATATATATATGATTTTGCCATTACTAATGGTTCATGTCTTATTTTTAGTATTTTACCAAATTTTCGGTATGTTTGAAAGGACATGCAAACTCCAATTGACCTAAACTTTTTACCTAATATAAATCACATGTAAGGAGACTCCTTATAAAATCTTAACTTGATCTAACAGTCGTATTGAGAGATATACTTGATATCAAAAAACTAGACAATAAATAATTTTATGCCAAAATCCTGAATTTTGAGTTCTATTTTATATATTTAAATCATCATGATTTTAAAACTAATTCATTGGGGAATTCCCTCCATAATCATCATTAGATTTGCCTTAAAGTATTCACCATTTTTGGTCAAAATAACATGATTGTATACGGGCTTATACCAACGATCAACATTTTTCACACATAAAATCATATATTATTTTATTTAGAATTCCATAATATTATATTGTATAACTATTTTTTGCTCAATTTATAAAAATTTTCCTTTAAATAATTATTTTATTCGATTGAAGCATTTACACAATTCATTATTGGGTTGATATTTTTGATTTATTACTTTATCTCATCTAAAATTTAAGTTAATTTATTAGAGATGTTCATCTCAAATCACCATAATCTTTCTGCTAATTATTCATTTTTCATTAAGAACTACCATATTTAACATGGATTTATCAATTTTCAAGCTAAGGGTTTACATATGAGATAACATATAGGTAAGAAATAACCATTAGTAAGGAAAATGGTGTTGCACTAACAATTTATGTGTAAGTGTAGGTGAGTGTGGTGTTGTATTAGATTTATTGAAAATCACAATTCTACTTTGACATGTGCGACAACCAAAGAAAATTTATGAGTGCTAGGTAAAAGCTCAACTTATTTTTTTCAGAGTTGGATCAAACGGTTAGGGCATTTCTCAATCCACTTTGGGCAAATCCTAAGTAGACTAACATGTTTAACCTATTCAGGCTTTGGCCTACTGACAAGACTAAAAGATTGATGTTTTCTCCCAAGTGCAGGAGTGTCGAAGTAATAAATAACCCAGCAAGACCGGGATCGAACCATAGGGAGGTTAATTGTACAAATTATAAATAAAAATAATACAACAACAATAATAACAACAATAATAATAGTAATAACAATAATAATAATAACAATAATAATAATAGTAATAATAATAATAATAAAGAAAAAAAGGAGAAGAAGAATAAAAAT
>NW_011499949.1:779199-817169 GCF_000495115.2 Populus euphratica
AAGTCATCAATCAATTTTTTCATTTATGTGATAGGCCTGCATTAAAAATAGACATTTACCACAAATTATAGGTATCTTATATTATTAGATATATTATTATAAAACATGCTTTAGTTAAGGAGTTATTGATACTTCAAGTGCAAAATGATGATATAAAACCTTGATAAAAAATGCACTTTTAAGTACTAATCACCTACTCGGGCTAAGCTGAAATAAACTAACATGGTTAGCTTATTTGGGCTTTATCTTACATGACTCAACATTTGGGGGATTGGAATGAATGGTTAAAAAACATGTGGGGATTGAACTAAAGGAGAAGAGAAAAAATTGGCTAGCGTGTGAAACACACATACCAACACATAAACTATACCTGCTGTCGCACATGTGCGGCGTCATGACGATCGCCCACCATCTAGAAAAAAATGGCAATGGGGTGTGGTGTATTTCCTGCAAAATATGAAGAGACAATGAATTCTTGTCTCTTATTAGTGGAAAAATTGAATGGGAGTCGTCACCTAGTATTTTAGTCACTAGAAACCCTAACTAGTCTCAGAGATCGGATATGGAGACTAGCTGTGTAAAGAAAAGATATTAGCATCCCAAATATGCCCTACCTAAGGTAAGCTGCATTGTTTTGTATGATAAAATCTAAAGTCTTGTTTTGTGGTTTTTAATTATTGGTTTGTCTAAGGTTCAAGACAAGTCATCCTCAATAAGGAGGTTCTTATCTTAATATGGTAAAACCTAATTGTTCTATTGTCCATAAAAAGAAATAAATATCCAAAATACACATTACATGTAATGTCATACCTCGAATACTAAGAGACAAACAAAATAAAATTTTTGTTATTTTTGAAATTTTAGTCAATATTCTCTTGACTTTATTAAACTGGTTATTAAAGCCAAAACGCATGCTAAAACATTGTTTTTTGGTGTATGAAAAACATAATATGATTTTTTAGCTTTGAAAAACTTGACCATATGCATAAAATATTTTTTTTATTTTTTTTGTATTTTTGGAAGTTTTGACAAAAATTAGGTATTTTAATACCGGGTTTATATTTTTTGGTGTAAAATTCAGATTGATATTAGCCAAAAAAGGCATAAATAAAAAATGGAGAAATTACAAATATTAAAAAATACTTTTAATTTTTTTTTTGAAATGGGTCGGACCCAGCCCAAATAAATGGGCTTGGCTGAACCTAGCCCAACTGCATGGGCTGGGCTCAGCCCAACTCCTGTAAACAGTGGGCCTCTCCATTGTTCACATTCAATATGAATAGTGGAGAGAAAAAAGAAGAAGTAGTAGACGAAGGTGGAGGAGGAGAGGGAAGGAGGCTAACCTACAGTGGCTCACAGTGCTTCTAGCGACTATGACGGTGGTAACAGCACTGCTAGTGGTGGCTGGGGCACGGTGGCTCGTAGTGGCTCTGTTTTTTTCTTCTCTCTCTCTCCTCTGTTTTTCACTCCTTTTTTGTTGCTTCTTCTTCTTCTTCTTTTTTTGGTTTTTTCCCTTTATTCTGCTCTCTCTTCTCTTCTCCTCTCACGTTCTGTTCTCTCTCTTGGGTTCGGTCTCCCTTCCTTCCCTTTCTCTTTGTCCCCCCTGTTTTTCCCTACCCTCTTGTTTTTATAGGTAAAAGGAGGAGGGGCGTGGCTGGGGGGGCCCATGTGCTGCCACCCCTCCATCGTCAGTCCAACAAGTGGAAAGCGGTGTCGGTGTCTTTTTGAAGGTGTTGGCTAGAAGGATTGAGGGCGGTGGCAAAGGAAGGAAGAAAAAATCACCTTCTTCCCCTGTTTCGCACGTCCAGGGGAAAAAGATGATGGTGCCGTTCAAAACGGCACCGTTTTGATCTTTTTTTTAAAAAAAAGTGAACAGAGAATGAAACGGCGCCGTGTTGGTCAAAATACGCCATTTCATTGAAAAGGAAAAGGCGGTAAAATGTGTCAATTTCCATATTGGTCCTCAATTTGTAATTTTTTCAATCAAGTCCTAAATTGTAATTTTAATTTTAAAATCAATGCAATTGCACCCCAACCAAAAATCCAATAGCGGCCCTGAAGTTGGTCGCGTTTTTCACTTTGATCCTTGGTCTTGCAATTATGTAATTTAACCCTCAATTGAGCAATAAACTTCTAATTTCTTCAATTGGGCCTCTGACCGGTTTTAATTTCAGCCCCTCTACTTACACCCCATTTCTATTTTGGTCCTTGATTTCGTATTTCTTCAATTAAGTCCCTAATTGGCCATCAAACTTCAGTATTTATGCAATTAAGCTCCTGATTTGACCAAATTAACTTCTATAAATTATAATTTGACCGCAGAACTTTAATTTCTTCCAATTAAAGCTTAAATTAACTCCAAAATTATTTTTTTCTTGTAATCAAACTCTCCATAAAGTCAACTAAACCTTTAATAAAATTTAATTAAGTCCATAAACATTTCATTTTGGACTTTCTTACTCAAATTGAATTTTCTTTGTCAGCAGGGCTGTCATCAGTTAATAAAATACTGTTAAATTTTAATCTTTATATTTTTGAACCTCCTTAACTAATTTTTAACCATTTCTTGGGTGCGTTGACATCCTTTGTCCATTGTTTATATTTCTTGATAATTTTTTAAATTTTTTTAAATTTTATTATTTTTCATACGGGGGTTATGACACTTGCCATATTTGGTAACACATGTGGCTCATACTTGACCCTGATTGACCTTTTTTGGTGTATATGGAATCATCTCGTTGAGATGTTTATAATGGTATCGCATGTGCATTGATTGGAGCTTCGATATATCTTTAAAGTTCTATTATTTCTTTGTTTCTTTCTTTTATCTTCTCCATTCATGAGAATTGTGGCCCTTTTTTTTTTGTCTCCATGTTATCCTACTTTTATAGCATTTTTTGCTATTTTGTCAATCCAGCAACACCAAAAGCACAAGAGCCACTAATTACTTTTATGAGATGCATATGGCCTACTTATATCAATATTGATGACCTTATTTAGTAGAATTAAATTCTTCTCATCAATATCTTTTTTATGGTATTGGTGGCATTGTAAATGAAGTTTTGATGTGTTTATAGGATTTCTTTCTTTCTTTCTTCTTTCTTTTTATCCATTTAATAATATCTTTGAAATGTTGCATTTTCTACTGGTGACATTTTAAAATGTCATGTTTTTTAATCACGACATGTATCAAACTATGTTATTTCACCAAAAAAATAATTTAAACCATGTGATGATGAATGATAGGTGGTTTGTCACTAATAGTCATTTCTTTTTTCCTCTTCTTTTCTCTTCCTGCATAAAAAGTACATGTTTGTCCTATTTATTTTGTATATTTAATTTTAGTCTTTATTTAATCAATTTTTTTATTGTTCTTAACTATTTTATAAAGTTTTGATGTTTTCAATTTAGTCTTTCAATTATAATTTATCATATTTTTTTAATTTGATTCTTATTTTTTTTTTATTTCTTGGCTCTTTTGTTAAATTTTTCTTGATTTTCAATTTCATTCTTCAATTAAAGTTTATGTTGTTTTATTTTTTCTAATTTGACCCTTATTCTTTTAATTTTTTTTTCCTTTGTTAAAGTTTTTTTTCAATCTAACCTTTCAATTGAAAATTTTTGTTGCCCTCTAATTTATTTTTTATTTTGATTTTCACCATCATTCTTATATATATTATATATATATTGTTTTAGTCTCTTTTATGTAATTGATTTTTTTCCTGATTTCATCATGTTTGATTTGTTGGTGATTGTGCTTTTTAGCTTTTTCATTTTTGGTTCTTCCAATTTAATGACCTAAGTAACAAATTTGAAAAGTTAATGTGGTTCAACATTGTTTTTTTTTGCTCATTTTCTTTTATGATTTTATCATTCAATATTATTTAAAAAAAAGATTGGTTTTGTGATTATCTTTATTTTTTTTATCGGTTTATCTTGATCTCATGATCTAGATCAAAAGTTTTGCATGCCTTGCATGATATTGTTTTTATCTTTTTTATTGAATTAGTTTTGTGTGTGTTTCTATTTCTATTATTTTTTATTAATTTTAATAAAAAAATTTATTAAACACAATTGGGTAAATATCTCATTTTGATAGATCAAATATATTGATCTACTTCTATCTCTTATTTTATTTTTTTTAGTTATTGTTAACGACTTTTTATTTTGTTTATTTACATAGACGATTCTCAATTTATTTAATTAGATACTTGCATAAATTTTTTTATTTACACTTATAATGTTTTTTATTTATAAAACACATTAAAATGGCCTACATATCCAATTTAAAAAAAGAGATTTACAACCCGCAATTATGGAGCACATGTCAAATATTTTATTTTAATCGATCAAATATTTTGATTTCTATCTATTTCTTAATTTTTTTAATTTTTATTTTAGTTATTTTTAATGATTGTTTTTATTTATTTATATATATATATATGATTACCAATTTATTTAACGGTAATGTGAACGAAATGACCCTACCCAACAGCAGACAACCACCACTCTTCCTCACCATCCCAACACCTGACCCATTAATCGCGACTCCAAAGAACCCTTCCCTTAATCAAATATTATCCAATAGATCCCATTGTTTCATGGACCCCTTCAATTTCCCGCCATTGACGCAGTGGTCAGTAGCACCAAACCACCATGCAGTTCACTCAAATGCGTCTCTTAGAAATCAATCCCTATCATCTCAGTGTCATAACTCTTCTTTCAATTGTACGGATCTCCCTTTGGAACTCTTCTTTCAATTGTACGGATCTCCCTTCAGAAGAGCAATCTTTCGGCTCCTTGCTTCACGCATAAGTGTGAAAACTGGGCTTGGATACATGTAACTTGATGGTGGATATTTTATTCTCATTGAATATTCATTAAAAATATTTTTAAAAATAATTATACATTTTATACTCATATATACATAAAATAATTATTAATGTTACCATAAAATGTTCTAATCTCATTTAAAAATCATAGCATAACGAATTGATTTTTTTAATATCATTTTAGTAACTTTACTTAAAGAGAATTTCATTTTAAAAAAACTAAAACAATTAAATAAAAAAATAGGGTGAAGGGCTAAAAGATTAATCAAGCCTAAGCATGCATTCTATTTTTTTTCAAACTCATGGACAGCGTATTATGTACTTGTGTAGGTAATGTTTCATTCATTTCAACAAATTTCAACCACTAGAGGTGGTCAAAAACTCAAGATTCGGACCCCAAAACCCATATTTGAACTTATTTATGTTTTTAAATATCTAAAAATTTTAAAAACTTTAATAACCTCATTTTCAATCCAAGAACACCCTCAAATTATCCGCAAAACTTAAAATTAAATTGAATAAAAACAATTTTATAGATTGAGATCAACTTTTTCTCGTATGATTAAAAGCTCAAAATCCTTCAATCAAATCCCCCATCTTAGTACAAACCAATAGATATAAAAATTGGTATTTTTGTGATCGTAATGTTGCCTGTCAAAATCTCTTTTTTTAGACAACTTTTTTTTCCTTAATTTCTAAAGTTTCCAGGATTGAAACCAAAAAGAAAGTTCTATGACCGAAATGTAAGAACCTACAATTATAGGGACCAAAGCAAAATAAAAACTACTGGGACAATAATGTAGATTTCCACGCCAAATAATTAACGATTGGAATTGCACTGTGCAAAAAATATGTGTGTACGGTGGGTTGAACAGGAAAAAACCTTCCTGTTGTGGGGTTTTTTGTTATTATTATTTTTGTAATGGTAATTTACGTGCGCAGTATGCTGCTGCGAACTTCAATATTCAAGGAAAGGTGTGAAAATAGACCTATAACAAGTCTGCATATTTTAATTTATTTGCAAGTCATTTCTGGCGTACAAAATCATTTCAACACAGCCAGCTAGATTTAGTGAATAAAATTAGGACCTGAAAGGATTGTAGATCGTTAGATTAATTATATTTGAATTAAGAGTGCCAAAGAAATTAGTGAAGTTAGGCTTACTCCCACTCTATTATATAGGATTGTTAAATACATATGCTCTTATAAAAAAAATTTAATAAACAGATCATAATCAATATTCAAACAAAAATTACAGTCTCTCTTTTCCATATAAATAAAACTAACATGGTAGACAGTTAATTCAACTCTGAAACCAAAGAAATTATTTCACTGTTGCATTTTACTACAAGCGCGTGTTTGAAAATATGATTATGGTTATTTTTAAAGTGTTTTTCACTCAAAAAAATATATCAATAACATTTTTTTAATTTTTTAAAAATTATTTTTAAGATCAATACATCAAAATAATTTAAAAATATTAAAAATATATTAATTTAAAGTAAAAAAATTCAAAATTTTTTAGAAGTGCTTTTAAAAAGCACTCTCAAACAGGCACTAAATGTTCAAATCAATTTACATATACCTTGATTAGTTTTATGAGCTTTTAAGTTAATAATCATGTAAACTTTCAGTGACTTTAAAGTATATAAAACTCAAATTGATGATATCTAAAAAATAAATTTAAAATCTGATCAGTTAAGCTATATTTAATTTTTTTAATTTAGGATAAAGATAGTGCAGTAATACTATATTTTGTTTTAATAATAATTTTAAAAATATTTAATTAATTTATATATTTCATAGTTTTGTATGAATTCTAGTAAAAAAATTTAATGCAAACAAGTTTTAAAGATAGACTAGATAGGTGGCATGTCGTGCAATATACAATATAAGTCAAGCTAATTTTTTAAATATAAAAAAATTAAAAATGTCTAGGATGATAGCTTTATTAAAAGAGAAAGAAAAATATAAGATTCGGGTTATTAATTTGAATGAGTTTAAAAATCTCTCTATTAATTTAATAATATAATTAAAAAAAAATTCAATGACAAAAAAAAATAAATGTTTATCAATATTATCAAAAGGTACTCTCTAAATATTATGAAAATGTCTCAATAATCTTATTTAATTATAAAAAAAAAAAATTAAATGAGAATGAGATAATTTTATAAAGAAGAAAATTAAAAAAAAATAAAGTTCAATTACTAGTAAATTTAAATGAGAATGAGATAACTTTATAAAGAAGAAAATTAAAAAAAATAAAGTTCAATTACTAGTAAATCAAAGATTGAAAAATAAAAATCAATTTTTAAAAAGAAAAAAAATAGAGACAACATGCCAAATAAAACAATGAAAGTCAATTCTCAAATAAATAAAATGATGAAAAATGAAAATGAAAATAATCTATTAAAAAAATAAAAAATAAACTCAAGTTTATCCTGATTAATTCGATTAATCCATGATCTTGGATATGAGATCAAGAAAAAACCACTTGAAGGAAAGATTTAATAACTTTATATTGAAAGATGAAGTTGAAAATTTTTTTTTTAAAAAATCAAAGTTAAATCGAGTTAATCTTTAAATCAGTAATCTGGGTCATGAGATTGAAATTATCTCATAGAAATCAAACATAAAAAAATATGAAGCAAAATTTTTAATCATCAAAAATTTAAAAATAAAATAAATAATAATTAAAATAATAAAAACTAAATGAAAGAAAACAATGTGACGCTAAATTGAAAAACAAAATAAATCAAGAAGATAATAAAAAAATCAAAATCAAAAGAATTAAGACCAAATTGATTAAATTAAATTAAATTGTTAGGGATGAAATTGAAAAAAAAAAGTTAAATAAATATTAAAATCAAAACAAATAGGGATAAAAAAAATAAGGACAAGAAAAAAAAAATCTAGATAACATTTAATTTTTTTTCAAGAGAAAATGTGAAATTCAATACAAAGAAAGATTAAAAAAAAAAAATCCACCTACACCCAATTTATACTCCTTCATATGCACGCCCCTCACCACTATGTAGAGGATAGTGCAACACTTCCAACACTGTTGTGGAGGCAACATTTGATAGCTAATATATAAAGTTTCACTGCTAGAAGGTGTAGCATGTATTGCTAGAAAAATACAAGTGCCTTTTATTTATTAGTATATGCATTGCATGAATCAATAAAATTTTGTTTTATAAGTATTTTTATATTTGTGGAAATATTAATTTATCCTCTATCAAGACTACCTAATTTTCCCTGTATTCACATAACTTGTAACTAAAAGCCATGATGATATCATGAAGAAGCCCTTGGACATTTTTTCTTTCTTTCAAAGATAATGTGATCATTTCAGTATGCTATCAAAACGTAAAAAATTGAAACATCTCCTAACTCTATTTTTAAAAAATTCACTTTTAAATGTATTAAAGTTATTTAAATATATTAAAAATTATGCACAAATCAATTTATCCCCAAATCAATTAAGTGATGTTCAATAATGAACAATATGGAAAAGTGATATTAACTCCGATAGCAAGCTTTGTTAGTTACTTTTAGAATAATTAAATGATTATTTTACTATTTTATTTAAGATTAAATTGTGTCTCGGCAAATAACGAATCTCCTATCTCTTTTAGTTTTAGTTTTTGATTTAATTTTTAATGCACTGATCGTCCGTGGTTTGAAACGAAAGGAATGATTTCACTGGTGTCATAAATGCCAGGCCTCGCATGCATGCAGTATCGCCATTACTATCACATCTCCACCATGATTAGAGATAGATCTGGTATAGCAGCTCGAGGTTAGTTATTGCAGGACTTATTTGGTACCACCATAAAGGCCTACAACTCCTGTCTATTCTATTCCATTCCAATCACCGTCAGGAGATTTGCTAGCCCAGTGACCTGCAACTAGTCTCAGTCATGGATGCCTGACTTTGACACTCTCAGTGTAGCCCCTAAACGATCACATCTCGTACAGAACCGACGTAATTACCAGCTGTTCGCATGTCTTTTTTCAAACAAATCACATCAACATTTTGTCCTTGGATGTCAAGCCTTAATTGTGCCAGTTTGATGAGATTTCAGGTTAAATAGGAGAGTTTTTACTTAAAATATTTTGTAAACTAGGATAGCCAGCCGGGGGCAAAAAGGAGGAGAAAGCGAAGTTGAGTTGGCTGTGCTTTGATGAATTATTTTATAACATTATTTTAAAAAAGAAAAAACCAAATGGGGTGTTACTTGCATGATAACTTTCCTTAAATTTTATTACTTTTTTATTAAATTATAACACTTTCTTAATTTATACTTTAATTTCTTAAAAAAGTTACATATACATTGGAAAGTGAAGTCACCAATGACTTGATGCCATCGATGGGATCATACTTTGGACAAACTTCTGGATCTAGATGAGAGTCATCTCCCAAGGATCAAAATGGATAATCAAATTAAAATTATACAATCCAAAGCTTTTTTATAAGATATTTAAAAGTGGAGTAAAACTTACTTTTTACTTAAAAATATATAAAATAATATTGTTCATTTTTTAAATTTCAGACATGAAAACCTAAGTTGCACAGCATCTCTAAACAAAACAAGATACCTTGCCACATGCATAAAAGAGAAGACAACTATTTGTCTTAGCAAAAACCAAGAAAGAAAAGGAACGTCAAAGCAGGAGTTCGAATATAGATAATATATAGGAGTTCACAACCACGTAAATAGCGAGCTAGAGGGCATTTCCCCTCTCTCCCAAACAAAACAGCACAGGTTTGACATCTTCTTCTTTGAGGATAAACAAAAGGCTGCTGCATCTATCAGTCAAAGATACAGCAGATGCGAAACATCTCCTATCATTGGTCTAAACCTAATTAATTACTAATAGTGCTTAACCTATAGCTTTTGCTTGGTGCATGCAGTCATGGAGTTCTAGGCTTCTTGGGGCTACCACCGTTATGATGCAACGGATCTGGGCCAGAAGGAACTTCCCTCAACTCTCTAATCTCCAATTCCTCTCGATTCCCAGTACTGTTGCTTGTTGGTTCTCCACGCACATCACCCCTCGAAACAACCAACACCTGAGTAAACGATAGCTGATTAGCTCAATAACAACACTAACACACGAAAAACTAAATCATTAGTTATAGTGGAAAAATAAGGCGAAGTAAACCTTACCTTTCTGCTTTTAACATCGACGATAGATGCTGCATCTCCATGAAAGCATTTCTCCCCAGTATTACATCCTATTAAAACAGGTAAAATAAAAAAGTTTCAGCTGCCTCATATTACTTCTACCGAACATGCTTCATATTCAACAAAACATTCAATGAGAGAGAGATAAGAGTTTCAGACCAGAAGATCCTTCCAATACCATGAAGAGCAAGCCTAGTAAGAATATGAGAGAGTAAAACTTATAACCCAAAGCCATTTCTGTGGAAACCTAAATAAAATCTGGAGACAGGATATCTTAGAGAAACCGAGAGCGTGTATATGGAGGTAGGGTGACGGACAGGAGCAACTGTTTAGATAGATGTGCAGCAAGAGAGGCGTGTGAGACCCAATTTATAGAGCAGCAAAACAAGAAGTTTCCAAATTGAAACAGATAGCAAATGATTGTTCATGCAGCCATTTTTGGAGAAATTATTAGAGAAGACAGTAAGATCCTCTCCCTGTATATTCTATGATGGACATTCGTCTGACGGCGCCGTCTTCAGTTGTCGTTGACGTCATTCTGCTTGACACCTGCCAAAGTACTGTAGTTAATTAAATAAGTGGAAAAACAAAAGAAATTACTTTTTAGTGTACGTCGTTCATGGTAGTTTTTATAGTTGTCATAAAAAATTATAAATTATAATTTTTGAATAATTAATATTTTTTAAAATAAATTTAGTGAGATTTATGTAAAATTACATTATTATTGATTATTCAAATATTTTTAAGAATATAATTAATAAAACACAACAAGTTGGGTTTAAATTTAAATATTTACGTCTAATATTGATACAATTTTTTTTAGAAGGAGAAAATCGTAATTTACTAGTTTTAAATTTGATACCTTTAATAACTCATTATAACAAGTAGTTTTATAATTCAATACGAGACATTTCTAAGTTAGTTTTCCAGATATTGAATCCAACCTCTCGATTAATTTATTTTGTAAGAGAATTAAAATCATTTAGAAAGAAAAAAGTTTTAAAAAGGTGCTCAAGACCATGTCCTTGGAATTTTTCAAAATACAGTGTAGAAAAATACCGTGATTAATAATAGTAGATTGGTGAAATGTAATTATGTTTTAAATTAATTTTTATTTTTTATTATTTTAACGTGTTAATATAAATAAAAATAAAAATAAATTTTTTTAAATATTATATTCATATATTTTTAAATAAAATATTTTAAAAATAATTATTATTATAATACTGTCATAATCTCCATGTAAGTCAATTAATTATAAGGAGGCCATGTAAGTCAATTAATTACAAGTAGGAAGCAAGGAATGGTGATTGTACGTTCTTCTTTATGCTTCTTTTATTGGACTATATTAAAAAAAGTAAGATTTTGTTAGTGTGGTATTATTTATTTTTTAAAATTTTTTTATTTAAAAATATATTAATATATATTTTTTCAACACTTGAATCTAGTGATTTTTCTCTATTTTTTTTCAAATTAATAACTAAAAAACAATTCAGCATATAAAAAAATCTAAAAAACCAAAAATATTTTAATTATAAAAAATAAAAAATTTAATTTTTTTTAAGAACACTATTAAAACTTAAAAATAAATAGGTTATTAAATGTTGTTTTGATGAAAAAAAATCTTTCCAGGACAATGTGGGCTATTGCATCAATTTGTTTTGTTGCCTATATCATACCAAAAAATTTACAACATTAACTGATTAACTTGATGTGTTTACTTGTAACTTCATCAATTCAGTTAAAATTTTATATAAATTTTTTTTAAAAATATTTTTTTTCAAAATAATAGTCTTAATATTTTTTAAAATATTAAAATAATTATATTTTTAATTGACCTATATTAACTCGAGTTAATCTGTTCAACCTATATTCCGAAGCATAGATTTGTCAGTTGACATGACTAAAAAATTGATGTTATTTTTTAAATACAAGAGTATCGAAGTAATAAATACCCCCACAAAATTAGGGTTAAACCACAGGTAGATGAACTATATAAAATTATAAATTATAAATGAAAAAAAGTTGAAGAGAATTCTTGACATGTGATATTGATGTAATGATTAAATAAGAATAAAATAATTATCAAGTTTAGAGGATTCACTAATGGTATTTTAAATAAGTATAGTATAAACTCTTTTTGTTACTCAACTAGAAACCAAACACAAAGAAGGTTTCAATCGGATTATAAATTGTTAATATAATTACATTAGTTATTTTATTCGAATAATACTAATACTTATAAATGTTGTCAGGTATTCATGATACTACCTTATGTTAACAACAAACTAAGTTCCTTTCATAGTATAAGGGTCGGTTATACCATATGGTTGGGCTATGAAAGTGCCAAGTATTTGTTGTATCAAGAGTTATACAATATAAATCTAGATTAATCATTTAACAAATAAAGTATTAAAAGAGAATAAGATAACAAATACAAAACATGTTAGTATCAAACATTAAAGCCCATGTTGAGTTTATACTATATTTATTATTATACTATTAACGTAACCTTTTCACTTTAACATAATAAACTTAACTAAACATAATGAAAGAGAGAAGCATCAATAAACAAGATAAGAACATAAATAAGATATAAATTAACTAAGTAAAAGAAAGAAAATGAAAAATATAAACAAGAGAATAATATAAGCAAAACTTAAGCATTGCAAAAATATAAAGCGAGAGAGCAAGAAAATGATCTTGATCTGAAAATCAATATGTCTAAATGTATGGCAAATGCCTCCATTTATAGGCCAAAATTTAGAACTGTTGATTTGATAACTAATTATTGAGTGGGTTGCTATTTCCTGACCTAGTAACAATCATTATCTTCTTGTTTGCAAAAAACATCATTGCTAATATTAGAATTTGAATAGATAGTCCTCATACAAGTTCTAGAAAGTTATCTTAATTTTCCAACAAAAAAATCAATGCATTTGAACTTTTAGAACTCGAGATATGGGCTGAACACCGAATAATGTATGGACAATAGGACAAATTCGGACTTCTCTTTCAATAGTTAGTCACATCAATCAATCTTTTAAATTGTGAGTTATGTCTGCATTAAAAATGAATATTTATCATAAATTAAAGCTATCTTATATTATCAGACTTGTTATTATAAAACATATTCTAGTTAAGGAGTTATTGATACTTCAAGTGCAAAATGATGCTATAAAATCTTGATAAAAATATACTTTTAAGTACTAATCATCAGCTTTAATAACTTTTCTTTTTAGACACTATTTTTTATGTAATTACACAATAATAAAAACAAACACCTATAAGTAAAACAACAAATAAAACTATGATGGAGAGATGTATTTGTTTCCATCAAAATTGTTTTTTTACTCGTGTTTTTTTTTTGTGACACAAATAATTGTTTTATTAGCAAAATAATTCATTGAATCAAAATATAAGAAAATTAATTTTTTTTGAGAAATATATAATAAAAAATAATAAAAAGTAAAAAAATAATAATCTGAAACATAATTTTTTATTCACATTGTTTTTTTCATGAAAACATGTTTTTTTTATGATAATCATTTTTTAAGTAAAAACTTGTTCTGATTATGAAAGAAAGTTTTCATAAAAAAAAAATAACAAACATATCATACTTACGCATCCATATGAAAAGATCCAAGAACAATGAATTTAAGAAAAATAGATATTTTATTCTCATTCAATATTAATGAGAATGTTATTTTAAAAATTTTGTTTATGAAGCTAATGCATAATTATCCATAAAAAAATCAATAACATCATCATCATAAAAGCTTTAATTTTCTTAAAAATAATGACTTTTTATTAGTGTCATAAGTCATTTTTAACCCCCCCTATTTTTCAAACATATTTACTAAAATAATATATAATTTTTTAAAAGTATTTTTAATTCATTTAGCTGATTTGTGGTTTCATAATTTTTATCCTTTCATGTAATATAATCACATTTTTATGTGATGATTTTGAAAAAAATTAGAAGATTGATAAAAAAAATCAAGTACTATAAAAAAATAGTGTGTGAAACAATAATCAAGAAATGAAAAAGAGACCAAAATAAATATAAAACTGTGCCTCTTTTCGGAGTAACTAAGAAATAAGGAGATAAGGATAAAAATAATTAAAAGAAAGTAACAATAAGAAAATGGTAAAAGAGTGGAAAAGATATGAAGGAATAAAAGAGGAGATAAGCATAAAAAAATTTAAAAGAAAGTAAAAGGAAGAAAATCATAAAAAGATAATAATGAACTAAGAAAAAAAAGAGAATAAAAGTGCTCTACTAAAATAGTGAAATGGTGGTAGAAAAATAATTTTGAAAAGAGGAAACAGAAGCGATAAAAAAATTGATCTATAAAAAAAAATAAAAATTCACAACTTATATAAACCCTATCATTACTGGATTCTAAAAGAAGAAAAAAGACACAAAAAACATCACCAAAACCGACCTCCATCGACCTCTCACTTGTTGAATTCTAACTAAAAACACCACTGACAAAAATAAACCTTCTTTCATCTATATCATACAAGCCACTAAACTAAACATCTCACTAACAATCCTTGTCAATACAAAAACCCTAAAAATTATGATTTTTTTTTAATTAAAACCACATCTATGACAATATAATAACTTGAAGTCTTCTTGACATGATCAAAAAATTGATGTCTTCTTTTAAGTGCAGGAGTATCAAAGTAATAAATAACCCGGTAAGATCAGAGTCGAACCATAGGGAAGTTAATTATATAAATTATAAAAAACAATAATAATAACATTAATAATAGTAGTAGTAAAGAAGAAGAAGAAGATCAAGTTGATGAAAACTTTGAGATGGAAGATCAATGTAAGAATTAAACAGTGATAATAACAAATATCAAGGTTAGAGGATCCACTAATGGTATGTTAAACAAGTATAGTATAAAATCTTGTTATTTAATTGGAAACCACATACAAAGAAGGTTTCGACCAGATTATAAATTGTTAACATAATTACCTTAATTATCTTATTTGATTAATGCTAATACTTGTAAATGTTATTAGAAATTCATGATTATAACTTATGTTAATAATAAATCAAGTTCCTTTCATAACATAGATGTCGGTTATACCATACACTATGGGTTATGAAAGTACCAAGTATTTATTGTACCAAGAGTTATACAACATAAATTTATATTAACCATTTAACAAGCAAAGTATTAAAAGTGAGTAGATAACAAATACAAAATATGTTAGTATCAAACATTAAGGTTCATGTTGAGTTTACACTGTACTTATTCTTACACCATTAGTGTAACCTTTTCACTTTGACATAATAAACTTAACTAAACATAATGAAAGAAAGAAAAATAAATAAATAAACAAAATAAGAACATAAATAAAATAAAAGTTAACTAAGTAAAGGAAAGGAAATAAAAGACGTAAACTTGATATTAATGAAAGCAAAACATAAGCAATACCAAGAGAGAAACCAGGAGCATTGATTAGTACTTAAAAGTGTATTTTTTATCAAGGTTTTATGTCATCATTTTGCACCTTAAAAGTGCATTTTTATCATGGTTTTATATCATCATTTTGCACTTGAAGTATCAATAACTCCTTAACTAAAATATGTTTTATAATAATGTATCTAATAATATAAGATACCTTTAATTTGTGGTAAATGTCTATTTTTAATGCAGGTCTATCACATAAATGAAAGGATTGATTGATGACTTGAAGAACTTAAATTGCAAGGATAAAGAGATGGCCAAACTTAGAAAAGAGATGTCGGTGCAATCCAAACCGGAGCATTGTTCGGTAATTGGGTCATATCTGGAGCTACAGATCTCAGATTTAGGTCCAATTTATATGGATGGAAAGGTAAGACATAGGCCTACAACTTTCATATGGAGCCCAAGATCTAAAAAGGCCATTATCAAGTCCAAATTGTAGCAATAACAAAGAAGCCCGAATCTGTCTTCCAGCCCGAGCACTGTTCGGTATTTTGGCCATATCTGGAGTTCTAGAAGTCCAAATGAGCTGAATTTTTTACACAAGAAAGCTGAGACAATTGTCTAGCAATGTTCATGTTTCAAGTGGCTCCAATTTTGACGTTATCAATGATGTTTTGGGCAGACAAGAGAAAATAAGGATTGTTAACAAGTAAAGAGGTGGTCACTCACTCATCAAATCAATAGTTCCCAATTTTGACCTATAAAAGGAGGCATTTGCCATGCATTTAGGCATCTTGGTTTCCAGATCAAGATCATGCTCTTCCTTTCTCTCTTTGTATTTTTTGTATTGCTTATGCTTTGCTTTCATTAATATCAAGTTTATGCCTTTCATTTTCGTTCCTTTACTTAGTTAACTTTTATGTTCTTATTTTGTTTATCTATTTTGCTTTCTTTCATTATGTCTAGCTAAGTTAGTTATGTCAAGGTGAAAAGGTTACACTAATGGTGTAAGAATAAGTATAGTGTAAACTTAATATGGACTTTAATGTTTGATACTAACATGTAGGGAGAAGACATTAATCTTTTTGTCATGTCAATCATGATCTTGATCTAGAAACCAAGATGCCTAAATGCATGGCAAATGCCTCCTTTTATAGGCCAAAAATGGGAACTATTGATTTGATGACTAATAGATAAGTGGGTGGCCAACTTTTGACTTGGTGACAATCCTTATCTTCTCTTGTCTGCCCAAAACGTCATTGATAACGTCAAAACTGGAGCCAGTTGCAAACATGAAACATTGTCTTAGCTTTCCAAGAAAAAACATTAAGGTCATTTAGACTTCTAAAACTCCAGATATGGCCAAAATACCGAACAGTGCTCGGGCTGGAAGACAGATTCGGGCTTCTTTGTTGTTGCTACAATTTGGACTTGATAATGGCCTTTTTAGATCTTGGGCTCCATATGAAAGTTGTAGGCCTATGTCTTACCTTTCCATCCATATAAATTGGACCTAAATCTGAGATGCTTCAGATTTGACCATCTCTTTATCCTTTCAATTTCAATTCTTAAACTCATTAATCAATCTTTTCTTTTATGTGATAGGTCTGCATTTAAAATCAACATTTACTACAAATTAAAGGTATCTTATATTATTAGATATGTTATTATAAAATATGTTTTAGTTAAAGAGTTATTGATACTTCAAGTGCAAAATGATAATATAAAACCTTGATAAAAATGCACTTTTAAGTGCTAATCACATCCCCCAATCAGCTTATTACTAGTCCACAGTAATCAAAATGTTGAAATAAAAAAACAATTTGTAATTTCTACAAAACAAGATATTAATAAACTTTTTTTTTGTGCTCAATATATCAACACATAGTTATGGGGCTTTACTTGGAAGAAAACAAAATTTTTATTTTGATGTTTAAGATTAACTTCCTTGGGTTGAGATTTTTTAAAAAAAAATATATACACATAACTTAAAAACACAATGTATCTTTAACCCATATAACGAGTTTTTGGCTAATGACTCTCAGACCAATTGATCTTAGGGCATTAGGTGTTAAGACATCTCTATGATTTTAGTAACTCGAGTTACAGATATTGATACATAGATAGTGAAATGCTTGATTCTTTTAAACTTTTCTCCTCAACCCATGTAAGAAGCATTGTGCTAATAGCTCCCAAGTCAGTTGACTTTAGGGTATTATGTGTTAAAACACCCATTTGGGCTTAATTGCTTAGGCTAGGGAGATTACAAAACCAAACTTATCTATATCAAATGTTAAGGGGCATGCCCGAATCACAAGAAAGAGTGATAACCAAGATAAAGTGAGTATACCTTAACAAAGTAATGAAAAAACAAATCAAAGAAGAGCGGTAAAAGAAAAGATGAATGACATAAAGAGTCGAACTACTAATAGTGATCTTTAGTCTTTGAAACCCTGAAACACTATTTGAGCCTTATGAATCCTTTTCTTTCATACCCAAAAACCTTAACCCATGTTACGTGCTTGTAGAAGTCCTTTCTAATTAAACAAGCAAGCAATTGGGAACAATAAACAATGCTCTCAAAATGCAAAGAGTACTTTTTCATATGAGTCATGACATTGAGAACAAATTACTCATTATTATTTATACTGATGAAATAATTGTTAAAAAAGAGACAAGTTTTTCTCAAACAAAACCTTGAGTTTTTTCTCGAGCCCTTCGCTTTAGAAACTCATAAGAAATAGA
The DNA here is from genome assembly GCF_000495115.2 of Populus euphratica. NCBI lineage: Eukaryota > Viridiplantae > Streptophyta > Magnoliopsida > Malpighiales > Salicaceae > Populus > Populus euphratica. Next base: position 797,402 of record NW_011499949.1, read on the forward strand.
AGATCACCTCATGATGTACTTTCACTAAAAAAAATATTAGCAAACACTAAGAGCAAAACAATCTCTTTTCCAAGAAAAAAAACCAAGGAGTTGCCAGATTTCAAAAGCAAATGCTTTTGAACTCACATTAAACAATTTTTTATTTCAAAATGCAAGCTCAAGATTTCAAGATTCATTCTAAACAAATATTCCTTCACCAAACTGTAAAGGAAAGAAATAAGAGAATGGTCATTTAAAACCATTATTTATTTGAGTCATTGACAGAACACACTTAAAGGCAATGACCAATACAAAGGGGCAACATTGCATTTAGAAGGAAAATCAATCCCTTCTAGGAAAAAAAAAAAGAGAACATCTCTTACAACAAGACAAGGAGGCATTGTGATTTATAAAAGACAACTTGATCATTTCAGCAAGTGACACCAGATATTTTTAGCAGTGAGACAGGGAGTAATGAATGATTCTCTCAAATTATTTGACAAGACAGAAAATCTCTAGCAAGCAAATAGGTCATGATGGGCACCATAAAAGCTAAGCTATGTAAACGAATCTGGAAAGAGACTTACATGGGCCAACTCGAGTAGGCTAGAAGCTAAATGAAAAAGATGACCCAAATTAGAGATAACAAGTTATCATCAATCAAGTAAATAAGAAAATTAAAAAGAAATAGGGGCCTATATTTCAATTCAGGTAAAGATGCATGCATATCATTTAAACTTTGAGACATTGGACCACAAGTTTTGCAAACTTCACAAGAGAAATCTCTAACGAGATCCATCAAATGGAAAAGCCACCTTGAAATGACCAAGTTTGAAATTGCTTTTAGAAAATTTTCACATTTGAGAAATTTTAACCCGGGCAGGCTACCCACGAGAATTAAGCCACAAAAAAAAAATCTTTATAGTTTCCACTACCTTTTCTCAACCTTCCAAGGTAGTACGTTTCCTAACCTTACCTCCTTTCGAGCACGTCTTTAGGCCCTCGCTTCCTTTCGAACGTGTTTTTGAGCCCTCACTTTCTTTCAAGCGCGCCTTTGAGCCCTGGCTTCCTTTTAAGCGCGCCTTTAAGGCTTTACTTCCTTTCAAGCATGCCCTTGAGTCCTCAATTCTTTTCGATCATGCCTTCGAGCCCTCAACCATTTAAAGGTATGCGTTTCCTAACCATACCTCCTTTCAAGCGCGCCTTTGAGCCCTCACTTCTTTTTTATCGCACCTTCAAGCCCTCAACCATTTAAAAGTAGTATGTTTCTTAACCCTACCCCCTTTCTAGTGCACCTTCGAGCCCTCACCTTCTTCGAGTGCGCCTTTGAGCGCGCATTCGAGCCCTCAACCATCTTTTTGACTGTGTCTTTAAGCCCTTATTTTTCTTTCTCTTGTTACTTGAGTAGGTCACCCATTATAATGAGACCCTTTCTTTTTACACGGATAGTTCAACCATTACAATAAAACACTTTCTTTATATTTTTCTATAGGAGTAGATGACCATTACAATGAGACCACTTTTTTTAAAAAAATCTCTCTATATTTTCACTATTGGGCAGGACGCCTGGAATAATGAGATCACTTGTGAGTTTCCTCGTATTTTATCATCGGGCAAGTCGCCTGGAAAAATGAGACCACTTATGAAATCCTTGAGGATTCTTCTTCCTATCAGGCAGGTCACCTGGAACAATTAAACCACTCACAAAATCCTTTCCGTGTTTTATTCTTCATTGAGCAGTTCACCTAGAACAATGAGACCACTTATGAAATCCTTCGCACTGCTTCTTCCTATCGGGCAGGTCACCTAAACAATGAGACCACTTGCGAAATCCTTCACATTGCTTCTTCCTATCGGACAAGTCACCTGGAATAATTAGACCACTCACGAAAACTCTTTTCACGTTTTATTCTTCATCGGGCAGGTCACCTAAAACAATGAGACCACTAGCAAAATCTTTCATGTTGCTTCTTCCTATCGGGTAGGTTGCCTTAAACAATTAGACCACTCGTGAAATTCTTTTCGCATTTTATTCTTCATCGGGCAGGTCATCTGGAATAATGAGATCACTCGTGAAATCCTTCGCGTTGCTTCTTCTATCGGGTAGGTTGCCTGGAACACTTGGACCACTCACAAAACCCTTTTCATGTTTTATTCTTCATTAGACAGGTCACCTGAAAAAATGAGACCACTCGTGAAATCCTTCGCGTTGCTTCTTCCTATCGAGCAGGTCCCCTAGAACAATTAGACCACTTGCAAAATCCTTTCCAAGTTTTATTCTTCCTTAGGCTGGTCGCCTGACATAATTAAACCCTTTTAAAAAAGATAAAAAAAATAAAAAAATCAATCAAATAAAAAAGAAAGAAAAAGAGGAAGGGTTTTCACAATTATTCTTCTTTACAAAACTTACTATACAAATCAAAAGAAAATATATTTTCTAATGTCTTTGCACAATCAGTATTGTAAAAAGGGGACAATTGTTGTAACCCAATTTTGGCCCACTAACTTTTTAATTTAATTTTTCAGGATAAAATTAAAAGATCATAGATTTATTTCGATAAAATTATGATTTGTCAACTTGAGTAAAAACTAGGGACTACAATTAACTTCTTTCATTCTATCCTTATCTTCAAGATAATCCGTGTCTTGAAAATAATCTTTATCTTCAAAATAATGATAGTTATCCGCTCTCAAATTTGATTCTTAATCAAAATTAAACTTTCAAAAAGAGAATGAGTTTGATTGAAACTTTGTTTCTCACACGTAAAAGAACTCTTGCACTATAAATACTGATCTTAGTTTATGCAGAAGGAAGGAGGATGTTTAGATAGAAACCCTAAAAGAAGAGACCCCAAGAGAAGGATGATTGGCGAGAGAAACCATAAGAGAAGAGACCCCAAGAGGAGACCATTATCAAAAACCCTAAAAGAGAGAAACATAAAAAAGAAAGGGGGTGGCGAATCCTATACTAACAGCTGCCCTTCTCAACCCCTCTATTTTTTAGCCCAGTCTCCCTCGGCTTCGCCTCCAACAGTAACACACCTAGGTAAGTTTCCTTCCTTCCTTGTTGAAATAATTAACTAGTTACTGTTGCATGCATGTGTGAACCTTTCATGCATGGATATGCTATATCCAACCCAAAAAGAAAAAAAAAAGTGGGCTTGGTTTAGGCTTAGGTTTAGCCGACCTAAACTGTGTTTGCTAAGGGTGTGTTTGACAAAATACACCCTTATGCCTTGGCCATAATTTTTATGCCCATTTTAGTTTGATATTTGGCCAAACGAGCCTTTTTTTTATTTAGAAAATTTCAAAAATATTAGGGGATCTTCATTGATTTATTTATAGGCCCCTCGCAGTTTGATTTATTTTTTTTTCTTTATGTTTTATATTTTTTTAATTATGTGCTCAATCTATAGACTATTATTGTTAAATGCAAATATGTCAAGCAATGTTTTTTTTTTTTTTACTTCTATCTAAAAAGGGAAAATAATAATAAATGATAAACAAAAAAAAATAACATAGAAAATTTCTTCTTCAAATTCATTTTTTGTGAAAATATTCATTGACGTTAGAGTCAAGAGTATCGTATTTTTTGGATTTGTACGATATTTACCAACTTCAGAGTTGGAAATATTCATAGGAATGGTTCACTGACGCCAAAGTTAGGAATATGAAAGGAAGAATAAAAAAGGGAAAAGGGAGAACAAATTCTTAGTAATTTTAGACAAAACCAACAATACAGCCTGTTTTAGGTAGGACGTTTAAGGGGTGTTAGCATCTTTTCTTTTGCATAACTAGCCCCGTATCATAGAATCTATGTTGTCTAGTTAGGGTTCCTAGTGACCATAATACTTGGTGGCGACTTCTTGAACAAAACCCTTTACCCTAAAAAAACAAGATGTCAGATATCTATTCTTTTTTTCTTTATTAAGATAGATTATTAATTTTTAAATGGTCGTCACGATGTCCGGGTGTGACATTATTGATAAAGTCTAAATCATCTATAACATTGTTAAGGGTAGATTTTGTCTACTCTTTGTCTGCCAAATTTTCAACTCAACTCTTCATCTTCCTTAACTCTTAAATCTTTATTCATGAAAGAAGCACAACTTTTCTTTTGTCAAGTTTTTTCTCTTTTTCTATCACCTAGTTAGCTAACAAGCTCCTTTTTTATTTTTATTTTTTTGATACTTCGCAATCAGAACCTTTAGCTTGAAGACTAAACAACAAAGATGGACATTATGTTTGATATCTTAATCTTTATTGCTTTAATCCTAGTTTTCACACTTCTTTACTGTGTTGATACATCATTAATAAACCTAAGAAAGTAGCAAAAAAGATAGTAGAAGGTGTTAAGGATCTCCTGGCTCAAGACCCACTAGTGTAACCATTAAAGGGACACCATGGCCAACTTAATGCCTCTCATCCCGTGGATACAAAGCACTAACAGGTCCTAGTTAATTAATATCTTTAATATTTAGTTGTAATAGAGTCATTACTGTTTAAGTTGTGACTATGGGGCTTTTTTTGGTTCCCTCAATTTTCATCAGAACTTTTGCATTGAATCAATAATTTTTATATCAAATTTGTTTAAATATATTATAAAATTTCATTTAGTACATAGCTTTCTTTCTTTCTTTCCTGTCCTACTGAAAGATAAGTTTAATATGAAATAATGCATATATAGATAAGCCATTGAAGGAAAGGATAAAAAAAACATTTCGGCATAAAGAATTTCTGGTAGTCTTTATTACTCAGATTAAAAAATCAAGTTTTTCTTACAAATTTTATCGATCCACAAAACAAGATCATATAAGAAGAATAAAGTTAGAGCCATACATCTTGCTTTTCACAATTGAATTAAAAAAACAAGATATAAGATCTCCTTATCATGACCAAACATGACTACATTCTCGACTTCACACTAAACTGGTCTAAATGAAGCAGCAAACAAGAACTATAAATGAATCTCCTTTGACTGTTTCGAATACAAAATCATCATAATGAACATTCAAATAAGAAGTGATATAAATACAAGTCACAGCTAATCCTCCATGAGAATTTGTAATAACTAGATTGATGACATATACTATGTGCAGGTCATCCAAATTTTTTTAATGTGCAAAATGGATGCTTAAGTAATAATAATGTTTTTTAAAAAAGCAAGAAAAACCCGATACTTATTTCATTAACTTGACTAGATCAAATAAGATCGAGTGATTTAATAATATGATTTAAACCATAGGCAATGTTAGCAAACAAACTATATATATAAAATTTTTTAGCAATAATTAACCAGAAAAATAAGCAATCGATATCATACCCAAAAAGAGAAGAAAGAAAAAATCACTTGAGACTCACTGCCACTCCACTGTGGACATCGCCCACCACCAAAAGAGTTAGATGAGATGATTCAAATTGTTAAGTTTAAATGTCATGATCTTCTCTAAGATTGTACATGTCTTCACTTGATCTATGAGGTTGAGTTTTACTCAGTACCTCGTAAGTGCTTGTAGTGTTCTATTTTTAGGCTTTTTTAGCTAACAATTCTAGGTACTTTATTGCTTTATTAGAGTCTTTATTTTTTAAAAGTTTTATTGCACATCAATTCCATATTTTGTCTATTTTTAGGTGTTAAACATTCATAGAAGTGTGAAGCTAATTCAATGTTTCAAAACCATATACAAGTCTTTATACTTATCCCAATACTAATAAAATATTTCTTTTGATTTTTTTAGTGAAGTTAGTGATTTTTCTTTTAAAAGAGTTTATTCATTGAGAAGAAAAAAATTTCTTTAAAAATTATTGTTGCATTTCATTCTGAATATGAATAGATCTTGACCTGAGATTTTAAAGCGCTATGTTTTAACTTTATCTATTAAGGAAAAAGAAAAAAGCTTTAGTCAGATTGTGTTTATGCTACAATTTAAGGTATTATATATGTTACAGATCTTTTTAAATTCTTCAAATACAACAATAGATTTTCTAAATTTAAGTCATAGAAATTTGATGAAAATTGAATGATAGCCGACTTATTATTGAAGTGAGATGCATCAGGAGAAAAAGCTATACATGATGGTGCACTCATTTTTGTTGAATTAATATGCTCTTTAAGTGTTTTAAGATGATTATTATCAAAGTGAAGTGACTAGTTATCTTTTTTAGTTTTTTTTTTTAAAGAAGATAAAGATTTCCTAGAAAGTTTACAATAATGTGTGTAACCAAACTTTCATACAAATGTAGAAAGGAAAGTGAGAAAAAAAAAGTGAAAAGAAAAACAAGAATAAAATTTATAGTTTGTACACTAACTTACCTTCCCAACAATGACACTAAAAATATGATATGATCAATAAATTAATGTCTTATTTCAATTGCAAGAGTATCAAAATAATAAATAATCAAACAAGACTAATGTTAATTCTCATGGAAGTTAATGATACAAAACCAAAAATAATTAAAGAAACAAAGTTACAGAGATCTAAAATATATGATATTAATGTAAATATTTAACATAGATAAAATAATTATTAAGGTTAGAGGATCTAATAATGATATTTTAAATAATAATAGTCTAAACTCTGTCTTTTCATATAAATCCTAATTTCAAAAATTAAACATATCAATTATGCGACATTCCTATTTTAAAAACTTAAATTTAAAACCAAGCGTTTATTATAAATTAAAAATATTTTATATTATTAGACTTGTTATTATGTATTTAAGTTAAGGAATTTAATATTACTTTATATGTAATGTGATAATATCAAACTTTATTAAAATATATTTTTAAGCACTTGTCAGGCTCTTAGAAATTTAAAGCAAATTTATTAGGGTTTTAACTTAATTGAAAAAGAAGAAGAAGAAATGGGAAGAGAAGAGAGAATTGTTAAGTTTTAATTCCTTTTCAAATAATCAACTAACATTCTATTTGAATCTAATAGTCTCTATAAAATGTCTATCAATAAGCCCTTCTTAAACATAAATTAAATTAATTAATACTTATTCTTTATTATTTAATATCTTTTTAAAGTCTACTTTAGTATATATATCTTGAAGAAGTCCAATAAAATTTGTTTGAAGCTCTTCATTTTAAATTTTCTAATTAGACCAACTAAAATCTCTAACGAATTTTTTAATGTTGTTTGGATCACATAAAAAATTTATGGAAGGTTCTTGCTTGCTGCTTCATTCAAACCAGATTAGTTTCAAGTTGAGAGAGTGGTCATGTTTGGTCAAGTTTATATCTCTTTACTCGTTTTCATTCACCTACGGAAAGCAAGATGTATGGCTCTATTATTTGATTTTATTATTTTGTGTATCGACAAATTTTGTAAGAAAAACCTGATTGTCTAATGTGAGTAATGAAGACTACTAGAAATTCTTTATGTCAGAAATTCCCCCCCCTCCTCGAATGGCCTATCTGCAATTTGATTTAATGCTGGCTGACAATTTGTTGATTATGCAATCCTGATGAAAATCATCTATTACGTAGATGTAAATGTTAGGGTTATGGTGTTTGATGATAGTTTACAAAGCACGTAGATAGCCAATGGGTACTCTTGGGAGGCAATTCCTTCATTAATGATATATTATTCTGCTATTCATTCATGTTTTTGTATAAGCTTTTTGGAGTGGAAATCTTTTTGGATAGTTTACAAAGTACGTATAATCTTTTCGGAGTGGAAATCCAGCCATTATTCTGCTATTCATTCATGTTTTTGTATTAAAATCAGCACGTTTTAATGATATATTAATTCTTGTCCAACAATTCCTTCATCAGAGTAATTGAATGATATAAATAAAATATAAAGATCCAAAAAAAATTGGAAACCGGACAAAAGCCTTTGGTCATAACTTAAACAGTAATAGCGACATTGCTCTAAATATTAAAAATATTAATTAATTAAGACCTATTAGTGCTATGAATCCACGCGATGTGAGGCACTAAGCTGGCCATGTCGTCCCTTTGATAGTTACACTGGTGGGTCTTGAGCCGTGAGATCCTTAACACCTTCTGTTATCTTCTTTGCTGTTTCCTTGGGTTCTTCAAGGAAGGGCCGGCACAGCCAGAACAGAAGTATGGTAACCACGATCATAGCTGCTCCAATTACAATACCAATTACAATGTTCATCTTCTTTGTTGTGGTGGTGGAGGATCCTGGTGGCAAAGTAAGGGGAAAAAAAAGTTATTTAGCTGAAGAGGTGATCGAACAATTGGAACATTGAAGAGAGAAAAACATTCTCTCTCTTTTAAGAATAAAAACTAAGTAACTAAAGAACAACAATCGTTATCAAAGTGGATTCTTAACATACAAAAGAGATATTAATCATAAATTGCATACATTCAAGTTTGCTAAATGTTAAGAGGAGGAGAGAATATCAGAGCCAAAATATTAGCAGAAAATGATTCGACAATTTAACCTACCCTTGCAAATGCAGTAGAGAAATCAACTTGATGAAAGCAACAAGCTTGCAAAAGAACTCTAAACCTCAATGCTATATTTATACTTGACCGTAATCATTAGGAGGGTACTATTTAAGAAATAAACTATTGAATAATAAATACGAATTAGCAGGAAATTCTACTATATATGTGGAGGAAAGGCTTCCCGACGAGGCACATATTTCATAAGAACAGAAAAAGAAATTCGATCTTTCTATACAAGAAATGTGATTTTAGCTTCATAAGTATTTTTTTAATTAATAAGGCATTAAATATTCGAATATTTCTCTTTTTTTTTCATGCAGGGAAAGTGATGTAGATTTTTTTGAGGAAGAAGCACTCCGCTGCTATCTTTACATAAAATATTTTTTATTTAAAAATTTATTAAAATAATATTTTTTTATTTTTAAAAATATTATTTTTAATTTTAACATATTAAATGATCTGAAAATATAAAAAAATTAATTCAAAATAAAAATAAATAATTTTTTGCTAACTTTTATTTGTACTGCAATCCCAAACTTGCAAAATGTAATCTTCCTACAGCGATGATGCTGCTCCTGATTTGAAATCATAGATGTGTTAGAGAAAAACAAATAGGGGGCGGGGGTGTTGAAGGAAAACAAATCACATGATCTGATTGAGAAAAATTGTAGAATGTAAATGTAATTAGCTTTTATTATATGATCTGCTTACTTAAAATAGCAGATTTGTAGTTGCATATAGGTTCTGTTTATATTACTGCCTTATGTTTCAAAATAGATATGATGCCAATACATAGAATTCTCAACTTTTTTTTGGTATTAGAGCAAAGATCCTGGTGACCTTATCACACTTCCTTCACCATAACAAACATAACCCTCTCACAATCACCACAAATCTCCCCAAACATCATGATAGAACCAAGCAGGAAGTCAGACAAGAATCCTTGTTTCTAAGCCACTTGATGGAAACAATTATGGGCAATGGAATCATGCTATGTGCATGGGTCTCAACACAAAGAACAAGACTGGGTTCATTGATGGAACCATTACAGCTTCATCAACCCTAAACAAAAACTATGCATATTGGAAAAGATGCAATGATATGGTAACATTGTGGGTCGTGAACTCAGTTCACTTAGACATTGCTAGTAGCATTATGTATACAAAGTCTGTTGCTGCAATTTGGAACGACCTCAAAAACAAATTTTCATATAACAGTGACTCAAGGATCTACAGGATTCGACAAGAAATCGTTGAGAATTGTCAAGGGCAACTCTTGGTTTCCTCTTATTATACCAAGACGATAGCCTTATGGGATGAGTTAGTGTCCTGCCATAATCCACTCACTTGCACTTATGCAGACTTGAAAGGACTTGCTGAACAAGAAGGAAAAAAAAGAGTTATGCAGTTTTTGATGGGATTGAATAACTCTTGCTCAACTATACAACGCTCGATACTGATGATGAGTTCGCTCCCTGACACACGACGAGTTCATGATCTCATTCTCCAACATCAAAGGCAAATAGATGTGGCAAGTCGTTAAGATTAAGGATGAATTTCCATACAATGCAACTATTGCGATAGAGATGGACACTTGGTGCACGTTATTGGGTTTCCATAATGACATAAATGGCATGGCAAGAACGTAAAACCTAAGAATAAGAGATTGATGGCCAACAATGTCGAGGCCATCAACTCTGCAACAAATATCAAGCCTAACAATCCAGCTGGCCCTGGATTCACTACCGAAGAGTATAATCAGATCATACACATGCTCTGCAATGGTAATGGATAACCACATATAAATGTAGCAGGTATCTTCTCACTTAAAAGTAATATAGCACCAACAGATTTACTTTCAACTTTCTATTAGTTTGTTGATAGTGGAGAAACCGATCATATATCGTATTCATCATCAATGCACAATATTATTAATGCTCAGCATGAATCTTATTGGCTTATCAAATAGGAGATAAAAAAAAATAAGAAATATTGGTTCTATAAAATTATTATATAAACTATCTCCCTAAAGTTCTTTATGTAATAACATTTTATATTAATTTATTATCTGTTAGTAAATTAACAAGAACTTTACCCTATATAGTAACATTTTATCCAAATTTTTGTATTGTGCAAGACATGAACACAAGGAGGGTGATTGGTTTGGACAAACATTTTGATGGTCTTTATTATTAAATTATTAATGCAACCATATTATTCGATAGTTTCATCAATATTTACTTAGTGTTTTGCCTATATTTTATATATATAATGCGTTGATATTCTTTATTTTATGTTTAAAAGACACTTTGGATGAAAGCTGTAAAAAAAAAAAATTGTAGGTAATTAACATATTTGACCTTTAATTGATATTTTTTGCGGAGATTGAGCTCTAGAGATCAAAACAAAGTGATTCTAGTGACATTAGAAAGCTAACACTTATATGTTTTTTATAAATATAAGTAAGAAAAATAAAAAGAGAAAAAGCATAGAAATAGTAGCCTTCAAAGTCAAATCTCATATTCTGCTAGTATTGACCTTTGTCCATTCCGACTTGAATACCTTAAGCTACAGAAGTCCATTTTACCAAACTCAATTTTGTTGGATTTATGACTCAAAGACCTATCTATGTACCAAATTTTAACAAAAAAAGATCTCATATGATACAAATATGATTTTTCTAAAATAACAAATGAATTATGCCAGAAAATAGGTTTTAAAAAAGATCTCTAGTCCAAATTACATCCCAAAGAATTCAAACCAACAACAGTTTTATATAAGGTTATTTCTTCTTCTTTTTTTAAGAAAATAGTTATTGAAGTACTTAAATATAAACTTTCTATTTAAGGGAGGACTATTTTATAAAATAGAAATTAGGGTTCCCTAGGATATCAAAAGAATGACAGAAGAGAAGGGGAAAGGACGACCAGAAGAGAGGAACACAAACTCTTTCTCCTAAAAACCCAAATTCATGCCTTCTTCTTTCTTTTTGGTTAATTGTTCAATATACATACAAGGCTAAATCCTTTTTCTTGATTGCAAGGACACAAAAACCTTCGGATTTCAAAAACTGAGAGATCTTTTTACCTTTTTTTTTAGTTTATATGATAAATGAATATTTTTTTCTCCTATGCTTAATGCTTATGTTTGTTTATTTTAATTATTAGAGCAAGCTTTAAATTATTATTATGAATAATTTATTGCTAATTTTGCTACCAAAACCGAAGTTATGGTATATAAACTTGTGAAGGAACTAAGATTAATAATTATGGCAGATCTAGATTAGTAATCTTAGGGAGAACATTCGATTGATAGTTATTTGATGGTTAGGATTAGATGTACATCGGATCTGTTAACAAATCAATATAAAAAAATAGTTATTTAGAGTATAAATTGACATCTCCTTTCTATGATCAATTATGATTTCTATAGGTGGATATTTACTTGCGACCAAGGTTTGTTTTTGTGATAATTTTCTGATTTTATTTAATTTTGCTTGAAAGTTTTATGTTTTCTTTTACGTTAGCCAATATAATATCTAAACCCCCTCAAATTACATATCATCAAGCACAGAAATATGACTTGAATCTTTCTCGTGGGATCAACCTCTTACTTGCTCTATACTATCTTGTGTGTTGTGTTTTAAGTTAGGGTAATTAATTTATATGACCGCGACATCGCAACAACCATCTTACACTAAGAAAAAACCGTTATGTTGCCCATCACATTCACTATACCAATAACCTATGGCGTTGGTGTCTTAGGCACCCATCGCCCGCACTTTTACTTTTATTAACTAAAAATAATGTTTTATTCCAAACATATTTATGACAATTTTCCTTTAGCAAAACAAACTTGTTTACCCTTTCATCATAGTGAAATTAAAACTTTCACACCATTTGACTAATTCATTGCGTGATATATATTTGGGAACCTCTCAAAAATCCAACAAATTTAGGGGCACAATACTTCCTTACTATTATAGATGATTACATTCATTTTATTTGGTTGTATTTTATGAATTTCAAATCTGACACAAATGATTTTAAAGTCTTTTTTCTCTTGGGTCAAAACACAATTTTAAAGAGATAAGACTATTTGTGTTGATAATGGTAGTGACTTTCTTTCCATAAGTTCTAATCTAAACTCATGTGGGACCTTTTTACAACATTCTTGTCCTTACACACCATAACAAAATGGGGTTATTGAATGTAAACATATGCATGTTTTAAATATTGGTTCCGCTTTTAGGTTTTAGGCCAATTTACCTTTAGAATTTTAGGGGGAAAGTATCTAAACTGCATGTTATCTCGTAAATTGCTTCCCATACCCTTACTCTCTTATAAATTGCCTTATGAGCTTTTGCAAAACACATCACCAACTTATACTCACTTATGCATTTTTGGATGCCTTAGTTACATCACCAACCTCACACCCACCAATAAGTTTGATGTTTAACATGATCAAAAAGTTGATATATTCTCCCAAATATAGGAGTGTCAAGTAATAAATAACCCAGCAAGATCGAGGTCAAACTACAGGGAGGTTAATTGTATCAATTACAAATAAATAAATAGATAATAACAGAAAACAAATTGAAGAAAGATTTGAGATGTGATATTGATGTAAGGATTTAAAAAAATATAAAATAATTATCAAGGTCAGAGGATCCATTAATGGTATTTCAAATAAGTATAATATAAACTCATTTTATTATTTAACTAGAAACAATACACAAAGAAGGTTTCAATCGGATTATAATTTATTAACATGATTATATTAATTATTTTATTTGAGTAATGTCAATACTTGTAAATATTGTTAGGTATTCATGTTGATAACTTATATTAACAACAAATCAAGTTTCTTTCATAATACAGGTGTCAGTTACACCATACAATTGGGCTATGAAAATGTCAAGTATTTGTTATACTAAGGGTTTTTCAACTCAAATCTAGATTAACCATTTAACAAGCAAGGTATTAAGAGTGGGTAAGATAATAAATACAAAAATATGTTAGTATCAAACATTAAAGTCTATATTGAGTTTATACTATACTTATTTTTACACCATTAATGTAATATTTTCACCTTAATATAATAAACTTAGTTGAACATAATGAATAGAGAAATATAGATAAACAAGATAAAAACATAATTATATAAGTATAGTAAAGGAAATGAAAACCTTAAACAAGAGATTAAGGAAAATATAGTTTGGAATAAAATTTAAACATTAAAATACAAAGAGATAGAGTGATCTTGATCTGAAAATTAAAATGTCCAAATGCATAACAAATGCCTTCTTTTATAGGCTAAAATTTAGAACTATTGATTAAATGACTAATTATTAAGGGGTGGCCACCTCTTGACTTGGTAAAAATCCTTATCTTTTTGTCTATAGAAAACATCATTGTTAAGATTAGCATTTGAACAGGTAGTCTTCATGAAAGTTTTAAAAAATTATCTCAGCTTTCCAACAAAATAAGAATGAGGTAATTTGACTTGAGCTCTTTTACCTTTCTAGCTTTCTCATGGCTTTTTTTTTTATTCATTCAAATTCTCACTTACCCCTAGTGTAGGGTGTGATCCTAGTAGGGATTTTTCATGAAAGAAAAATTATTCAGGGTCAAAAAGGGGCCGCAAGGGGCATGCGTATTTAGAATCTGAAAGGAATAACAAAGATGGTCTTTCCTCATTTCAAATGCAAACAGTTAAGATCAATAAACTTTGGTCTTGTCTAATATAATGGTTTGGTCTTTGTAAAGAGATGCATTTCGCGAGTCTATGAGCAAAGAGTTCACTACATACCATTATTCATACATTTAAAACAAACATGGCTCAAGAGTTATGGTGTGAGGATGACAGTTCACTTTCTATTCGTGCATTTTGGTTCGGAGTTTAGTCACCTCAATGAAGGAGTTGCTTGATTCATGTGTCATTTTAAAAGTAGAATGTAAAAAATATCATTTTAAATAAACATCAAATTATTTTTTAAATCAAAATACAAGCTTAATTTTTAAAATTCTAATAAGGAAACTGATTTTGGTAAAAGAGATGAATTGAGTTTATTAGATAAGGCTTCAAAGGTGTATTTATGAGCGTTTAGAGGGAATCCCTTTCAAGATATTTTGGTTTTAAATCAAAGGAAGAGACACAATTGAAGAACAAACTCATTATTTTATTGAAATTCTAAAAAGACAACAAAGACTTTATACTAACAAGGTGATACATAAAAAGGCTAAACACTTAGCAATCGTTGATTGTAATTTTTAGAATCTTCCAGCCATCCCTCTCTTATGAATTCCTCAACACTGGTACCTTTCTAATAGTCAGTAAAGGTCATATATAAACCAGTCTTGGCCTAATAACACTATAAATTCATGTTCAAGATGAGTAATCTCAAGATGTCTTTGTTTTGGTAAGTCTTTCTTGTTTTTAAAATCAACTTTGACATTATGATTTATTTCTTTTGTCTTGTGAAATGTTTCTTCTCAGTCAAGTTAGCAATCCTTCTTAAATGGATAGCTTGTTCGATCCTCTTAGCTAGAGCAACTAGATCAGAAAAATATTATGCAGAGCTTCCAACTAGGTATTCAAAGTACGGGTCCTTAAAAGTGTTGATAAACAAATTGATCATCTCCTTTTTCAACAAAGGAGGATCAACCCGTGTGGCTGTCTCACACCACCTTTGAGTGTATTCTCTTATGGACTCTTTGTTATCCTTTACCATAGCTTGCAAACTTGACCTATTAGGGCCCACATCCATATTAAACTTATATTGCCTAATGAAGACATCAACTAAGTCCTTGTACTTTTTTACATTGGTATTATCCAAATACATATACCAAGGGCAACGTCACTTAAACTGTCTTGAAAGAAGTGAATCAACAGTTTCTCCTCATAAACTACTTCAACCATTTTGTTGTAATTGGCCTTGAGATGAGTTACAAGACATTGAGCTCCTATATATTTGGAAAATTCTGGCACCCTAAACTTTTTAGGAAACATTAGGTACCAAACACATCTTGGTGGCCTTTATATTTTCATATAGGCTAAATCTTTTGTATGTCATAAGCCTTTGTTCCAGGGTAGCTTATTTATCTAGTCCATTTTCTTTTACCATCTTTTTATTTTGAGATTCCATTTTGTAAGGTCAATGGTAGATGACATTCTTATGGGATATACTGGTTGAGCAAATTGAAAATACATAGCCTGTTGAGACACCTTATTTGCCCCTAGATTTTATGGATTTACGAGCATAGGTTCAAGCTGAGCTGTAAATTTTTGCTTCTTTAGGTTTGGATCCCAAGGCCTATTCGAGTAGACTAGTAAGCCTAATGACTTCTTCTCTAAGACTTCCCATCTTTTTTCAGTGTTCAGCTTCTAACTGGACTCCTTTTTTGTTTTACATTTGTTTTTTCACAGTTGAGTGTCATAGATATGTTTCGATGGGGGACCCGTATTTCACCCGGAGTATCATGACAATCCATGAGTGCATGTTCGAACATGCATAAAGATGAATGCAACATATTAGGTATGAATTCACCTTTTATAGGTGACATAACAATAGCTTTTCTTTGGATGTGTGGTCAAAATCAAATCGGATATTCATTGCAATGCCGATAGGAGATATGTTTATCCTTTTGTCATCTAAGCTTTCAACCACATTCTTGGTGTCTTTCATTATGCATCTAATATCTTTTAGTAGCGGTATCACCCCGACATCCAGTTTATGGCAGTCTCTTTAGGTCATTTGTAAGGATTCAGAATCGAGTCCATACTTAATAATTATTATTTTAGGATTAATGATCATTATGTCACTCAAAAGCCCAATAATAAGGACACTTACACATTTAAGATTATCTCAATGAAATTATGCAGGGATTAATTTAAAAAGTAGGTTTTGGTCATTAAATGCATCAAGGTAATTTTGTTATTTAGTCTGTAAGGTCTTTCGCATGCTCAATGATCATCCTTGAAAGGTTGATATGAGGTTTACAAGTAGTGTGAAGATAGAGATCTTGAGTAATATAAGTTCGGCATGATCTTAAGTAATATCAGTTCGGCATACCAACCACTATCAAGCAAACAATTATACAAGAGTTAGATAGTTTCGCGAACCTTACCCAGGATAAAGTCATTGGGGTGCTATTACTCCTCCACTCATCTTAAAGTTGATACCATACGTATTTTTAAAAATAAGATGAGTGAGGTGTGAAGGCATTAGATCTATATCCAACACACATGATAAACAATAGATAACTATGTATGCCAAAATAGTAAAAAGAGCAAAAATAAAACTTGAGAAACATAAACAACACAACAACAAAAACACAGTACAACAAATATTTTTAGCAATAAAAAGAAAAAAAGCAAAGCTTAGTCCTAGAAGTCCCTAGTGGAGTTGTCATTTTGTCACACCCGGATATCGTGGTGACCATTTAAAAATTATTAATCTATCTTGATCAAGGAAAACGAATAGATATCTGACATGTTGTTCTTTTAAGGTAAAAGGTCTTGTTCAAAGAGTCGTCACCTAGTATTACAATTACTAAGAACCCTAATTGGTCAACAGAGATTCTATAGTATGGGACTGGTTACGCAAAAGAGAAGATGGTATCACCCTTAAGCGCTCTACCTAGGATAGACTACATTGCTGGTTTTGTTTAAAATTACTAAGAATTTATTCTCTTTTTTCCCTTTTTTATTCTTCATTTCATGTTCTTGACTCTAGTGTTAGTGAACAATTCTTACGAATATTTTGAACTGTAGCGTTAGTAAATATCATATAAATCTAAAAAATACGATACTCCTGACTTTAACGTCAATGACTATTTTTGCAAAAAATAAATTTGAAGAAGAAATTTTCTATGTCATTTTTTTTATCATTTATTATTATTTGCCTTTTTTAGATAGAAGTGTAAAAAAAAAAAAAGCATTGCATGACATATTTACGTTTAATAGTAATAGTCCATAAATTGAGCACATAGCTAAAATAGAGGGGTTGAGGGGGGCAACAGCTAGTATAGGGTTCGCTGCCCCCTTTCTTTTTTATGTTCCTCTCTTTTAGGGTTTCTAGTAATGGCCTTCTCTTGGAGTCTCTTCTTTTAGGGTTTTTCTCTAATCATCCTCCTCCCTTCTGCATACACTGAGATCATTATTTATAGTGCAAAAGTTCTTTTATGTGTGAGAAACAAAGTTTTAATCAAACTCATTCTCTTTTTTGAAGTTTGAATTTGATTAAGAATCAAATTTAAAAACGGATAACTATCATTATCTTGAAAACAAGGATTATCTTCAAGGTAGTGATTATCTTGAAGATAAGGATATAATGAAAAAAATACATTGTAGTCCCTAGTTTTCACGCAAATTGACAAATTATTTTTTATCGAAATAAATATCTGATCTTTTAATTTTACATATTAACCCTGTAAAATTAAATTAAAAAGTCAATAGACTAAAATTAAATTACAACAAATAATATAAAGTGCTTTCAAGAAAATGCAACCCTCATAACTATATTTATACTCAACCTGGTTCATAGGTTGGTACGATATGGGAAATAAATTAATGAATAATGTACATATGAAGTTTTAATACAGGAAGGATTTCATAAATAAGGAGTCACGTACAAAGTAGTATAAGAGATTTTACCTTTAATAAGAATAGAACAGGAAATTAGACCTTTTTATACCGGAAAGTTATTTTAGCTTTATATTTTCCTTTTTATACAGGAAAGGTTATTTCTTTTTCTTTTTCTTTCTCTTTTTAAAAAGAAAAAAGAAAAATCGAAACCTTCTTCATGATCGCTGCCAATCTAATCAATCAGACCAAATGACATAGCATGCTTGCAGAGTTGAAGAAATTGCTTCATGATCTTACAATTTGCAGAGCTTTTGACATTGAAATCAGTGAGGATAATACAAACAAAAGGTTCATCTTAATTGTATGATAGAGTCATTGCCGATGATATGTTTTGCATTTTTTTAGTCATGATGCTAGATTGTTTTATGTTGACAGGACTCTTGGATACCATAGCTGTACTCAAGTACGCCCAAAAGAGGGTTCTTTTCTTTCCTTGGAGATTCCCAGAATTGTGGTTTATGGGATTTTGTACGCCTGCTAGCCAATTTAATCAAAACATTTGCAAAGTTGCTTTGGCAGAGTTAGTCTCCGTTTGACATTGTGCCAATGTGTGGTTGAAGATTTGTTTAGATTGATCATAAAGCTAAAAATTGTTTAGTTTTCGTTGTTTAAATCTGCTTTTAATTCAAATTATAGTAAAAGCTTAGGTTTGAGAAAAGCTACGGTTTGCAACTTTTCTTGAACCTACTTTTCTCAAACCATAACTGCAGAAAGCCAGAAACTACAACAATGTCAAACACGCTTAACACATCACCCACACAATTTATCATGATGAAGGTTACTATGCGTTCACCACTTTTATGAGGAGAAGCATCCTGTTGATGGAGGGTTGTGTAGAAATATCTGTATTAGATGGAAATTGACGTTATGATGTTCAAGGAACTAAAAAGGATTAGCTTTTACTTGCATTGAAAGCACTTGTTATTTGGAATATCAATGTAAGGTTCTTGCTTGCTCCTTCATTCAGACCATTCCAGTGTCAAGTCGAGAGAGAGTCATCATGTTTGGTCACGATAGTGAGCTCTTACATCTTGTTGCTCGTTTCAAGTCATATGTGAAAAGCAAGCCGTATGGCTCTAGCTTTCTTGTTGTTCGAGGTATCCTTGGGTAAGGTGATGCACCAATTTGTTGATCGACAAATAATATTGTAAGACAAGCCTGATTGTTTAATAAATCTGAGTAATTCAGCATTGTTGTCAATTGTAGCAGGTGGTTAGAAGCAAAAAAAAAGTTGGCATGGGCTCCTTGCTTTGTTATTGTTGGCTTGGTATCAATTATCTCGAGATTAAACTCGTCTCAAAATTTTAACTAATAGCATTGAATGGACAAGCAAACCTAAAATTGAACACATCGATCCAGCAATAACAAAACCAGGTAGTAGAACTAGTGCTTATGCTTTTTTTTTCTTTTTTTTTGGTTCTTGAGGTCAAAATAATAAAGATTACTGTAAATGAACATTAACGGTTAACTATTACAAGAAATTCATGAGGTAATAATTTTTTTTTTTTTTAGAATTGAAATCCATCCATAAATTAATAGTATTTCGTTATTGTCTTAAGAGAGAAATGATAGAAACTTACGAGTCAGAGAGAGAATGAGACAAGGAAGATGAGTTTTTTTTTTTTTTTAAAGAAGCTGATATAATTAATCAAGCATAAGCTTGTGCTGTCATCACATGAGATCTTAACATAAGAGCACACAGGGAGATAAGCTG
>NW_011500584.1:0-7864 GCF_000495115.2 Populus euphratica
TACTATAACCACCACCACCACCACCACCACTATTGCTATTGTTATTGTTATTGTTGTATTATTGTTATTTATAATTTATACAATTAACCTTCCTACAGTTTGACTCTAGTCTTACCGAGTTATTTATTACTTCAACACTTCTATACTTAAAAGAAAACATTAATCTTTTAATCATGTTACCCGGCCAGCCTAGCCTAGCCTAGGCTAGCCTAGCCTAGCCAATTACCAAAGCGAGTGACTAGGTGGCTATTACCCGCCAGCGTGTGTAGATTGTTCACGCAGATTGGCTACAGTTATTATGTAATTATATTTCTAATGCACAGTGTTGGGGAATTATTTTGCAAAAATGGAGACACTTACCTGGGAGCAAGATGGATGCGATGGCATGCTGTTCCTCTCTTCATTTTTTAAAGCTTCTTCCTTTGGTTATGGAAGCTAGTGCTGAAGAAGAGGAAGTCGATTGTGATGCCGGTGCTTTCATCTGTAGGTTTCTTGTTTCCCTATCCTCCTCTCTGCGTCTTTTTCCTTGTTTTGCGATGTTATTCCCTATCTTTCTCGATCTCTCTACCTTTCTATATGTCTTGGGTTGCCCTTACATCTGTCTGTTCGAGGGGAAGGGGAGAGGTGGTGCAACCAGAGTTGTGGCTAGCACTGGTCTAGAAGAAGATGATGATGAAGGTGCAGTGGCTAGCCAAAATTTGCTTTTCCCTCCGTATAATCTCTATTTATTCTGCTATCCCTTGTTTTTTTTTTTTTTTTGGTTCTATTTCTACGTCTCTTCCTTCTACTTCCCCATTTTTTTTGTTTCCCCTACTCTTGCTGTATACTTGTTTTGCTTTGTTATTTTGAGTTTTTCTTCTCTTGTTCCCGATGTCCTTTCTCCCTGTTTTGCTCTCCCTTTTATAGAGATCAAGTCGCTTGCTCACAAACCAGTCCTGCCTTTGCAGGATTGTTATTCAATCCACGAACGAGATCATGGACAAGAGACATGGTCCATGATTGGATCAAATTTGTTGTAAATTTTTAGCTCCCTTGTTGAATCAGGATGAAGACAAGCATGATTGTTCCACCCACAACAATGTCGTTTCGATAAAAATAAATATTTTTATTTTGATCCTGATATTTGAAAATTTAACAATTAGATCTCAAATAATTAAAAAATTCTTTTAATTTTTCCATTGGATTAATTTCAACTAAATCTCTAAATTACAACATTGTTTACAAAACAATCCTTAATTTCCGGATTGTTCAATTTGATCCTTAATTAAATCTTCAACTTTAAATTCTTTCAAAATTATCCCTAGAAAAATCAGTTAAAATTCTTAAAGTAAACCTACAATTTCACTATGGTCCTTAGTCTTTTAATCTCCTTAGTCTGGTATTTTTTTAATTAAACCCTTGATTTTTTTAATCAATTAAATCAAAACTTAACTAAGTCTCCAAACTTATCAATTCTGTAACTAAGCACCTGATTTTATTAATTAAACTAATCCAAAATTTTAATTAAAGTCTCTAACTTATTAATTCTTCAATTATTGACCAATTAACTCTCAAATTTAATAATCTCATCCTCAAATTTTAAATTTTGTGTTGTCTTAACTCCATTCTCAAATATATTTTTATCCATTCATTGTTTATTATTTATTAAAAAATTGGGTTATGATAACAAAGACTACATGTATTTTTATATGATAAGTTTAAGTAAAACTCATTAATAAATTGCATATAGTTCACATTCTGGAAAGTACAAAATATAATTAAGTGTGAATATAGTTAATGATATAATTGTCATTTGCCATAAGTACAAGTTGCTTCATTGATATTAATTGTTTCCCGTATTTTTCTTATAACCCCAACTATTAGAGATATATCAGATTGAAATATACCACCTCCGAGATCAAATAAAGATATCATATGTGATCTATAAATTATCATATTAATAAGTAATTTAGCTAGAACTTTTGGATAGCACAATACACCACGACAAAAAAAATCTTCAAGCTTTTCTCTACACTCCACAAAATACTTATTACATCTAAATAAAATTATTTAAAACTTTTTTTTTTAATTTCATCATTATATTTTCATAGTAACAACTATTAGACTCATATGATAATGTCATTTTTTTAGATTTAATTTTTAGTTATGCTCTAATTGCATCATTAGTATTCATCAAATTATCATATAAAATATCAAAATCTAGTTTTGAAAAAATTTGTACGCATTCTAAATAATATATTTTCAAAAGCAATATTTTTTAACTTTAAATTTAAGTTACTCCATAAAATGACCAATATTGTTTTCTTTTTTCTTGGTACATGGGCCCAATTAAAAAGTCACAAAACTCTGAGTTGATTGGGTACATGACAGTTGCTTGGAAAGAAAGAGGCATATAAAGCCTTATCTTTTTTTTTTTAGATTAACATGGGTGTCCGGGTCAGCTTGCGCGCACCACGACTACTCCCACGGGCACTGAACTTAACGACCATGTAAACCTCCAGTGGCTATCATATGAGCAACCAAGGACTCGAACCTGAGACCACAGAGGGAGCAAACCCCTTAGTCCCAAGTCTTTACCACTTGGCCACCACCTAGATGGTTCATATAAAGCCTTATCTTAAAAATAAAAATAAATGGAGCACATGTGTACGAGGTGTTAGAAGCACAATCAACAACAATTAAGGATAAAAAATAACACTTTCGTTAATTGCAAAATCAAAATCCTTAATCTCCACTTATCTCAAAGCAGAACTACTGAACAACCATTGATAAACAAAGCCCTACTTTCTTCCTCATCTCCTTAAATGTCTGAATCTCCTACCTGTACCTATCTAATCATCTTAATACTTTTTTGTTTCATTTGTTTTAAGGAATTATTAGTGTTTTGTTTTATTTTGTGGTGTTTTCAGCCCAAGTGCTCTAGAATAATTTAAAAATCTAAAAACTTATCACTTTAAATATAAATTAAAAATTTATTTTTACAAATGCATATTAGAAAAAATATATCAATTTAAAAAAATATATATAAAAAACATCAAACACTACTACTGGATCAAGCAAGCTGGTTCGCATTGCTAACCTATTTTGAAAAAGTGAGGATAATATGTTATCTCCTCCGTTTAAAAAAAATAAATCCTGTGCGGGTTTACACATATACAGTGATAAATTTTTATAGTGTCAAGAATAAAAAACAACTCTTTTCCAAACAAAAAAGTTTAAAGAAAAACAATTACAACAACAATAAGAATAAAAAAAAATGATGATAAATATGTTAAGTATAAAGTAATAAATATATCTTTACAATACCTATTATATTAAGAAAATTAAAAAAATTTATAAAATCACCATTTCTATAAAATTTTACTATATCTTTTTAGTATATTGTAGTTGGTGTCGACTCGTGCTATACTACAAGGCTAGACTATTGTTTTCTATAAAAAACACTGTTCAATTATCATAAACACATTTTGGAAATGAAAAGAATTTAGGACTTAGGTCATAAACCTATTTAGGTTAAATGAACTAATTTTATTTTAATTCAATGATGAAAAAATAGGTAAAGACATTAGATGATTTTTTTTTAAATAATCATATTAACCTTGAGAATTATTCTTTTTTTTCCCCTAAAAAGATAAAATCACTTAATTGGTAAGCCATTAAACATAGGATGATGAAATATTATAAAAAAAAAGAACTAAAAATCAGTCTTAATCAACCCCAATTAACATGATATATATATGATCTGATAATTAGGTTGAGATAATACAAGTTATCCTATGAACCCAATAAAAAAATAAAGGAAATTACAATTTTTTTTTAAATGTCAACCTGCATACGTTTTTCAAACCTATGACTTAGAATATTAAACTTGAAGCATCATATCTAAAAAAATTATAAAGTTTAATTTTTAATAAATTAAATATTAAATAATAAAATCAAATGTAAACACATCCCGCATGTTGACATGTACATAATTTGTACCAATAATTTTTTTATTATTTTATTTCTTAATTAAAAAACTCAATTGTTTCTCTGCTGACTTGGTAATAACAAATAAAAACCTTTGTAAAAGACAAAAAAACCTCATAAAGCAAAATCTTAATTTTTTTAGCTTTTAAAGATATTTTGATCATTTCAATGTGTGTTTTTTTTCATATTACTATTTTCTATGTCTAGTCAAATATCAAATTAGCCCAAATCTAACATGATGATTATAAAAAAACCATTGTGAAAACAGAAATCTACCCCTTGACTCTAATTTTATATTTTTTATTCTAATTGTATGTTAATTATTTTATTATGCAATTAAAATGAGAAAAAAACTTATTTTTTCTCAGTTAATTTGATAATAACCAATAGGAGACTTTGGCATACCATGTTTTTACTGATATTCTACAATAAAAATCCCTTTTGTTTTAGCTTTGGTTAAATGAGTTCACTGTCTATAAAGGACATATCTATTAGTTATTATCAAATTTACACAAGAGAGATAAATGACCCTCATTCCTTTTTATATTGTGACTATTGAATTAGAAAAGAAGTTTTAGGTTATGTTTGTTTCCTGTAATTCACTATTCGGGAAATCATTTTCCAAACTTTTCTATATTTGTTTGCCATTAGAAAAGCTGGTCAACGAAAAACACTTTCCAGTTAAAAAAAAATTTGGTTTGGTTTCCAAAAAAGTGTTTTTCTAGAAAATTTGGGTAGAAAACACTTTCTAGAAGTTGTGAAAAATTTAGAAATATCATATTATTTACTGCTTATATCAAATTTGGTCCTCAAACTTTTGATTGCTATATATATTTTGTTTTGAATATTTATTTTTCAATTTTATTTCTTAAATTTTAATTTTTATATTAACTTTGGTCCTTATTTTTATAATTGTTATTTTTTTTTCTCCTATTATGTTTTTATTAAAAAAATTTATTTATCAAATTTGACCTTCATTCTTTTGAAGGTTACTTATTTTATTTGAAATAATTTATGAAATGTTAATTATTATTATTTTAATTTCTTCATCTTTTTTTTAGATTTGATCTTTATTATTTATTTTATTTAAGATAATTTATAAAATTATATTTTTTATATTTTTTTCTCAATTTCATTCTCTTTCAACTTTTTAATTTGTAAGATTTGTTCCTCATTATTTTAATAAACTCAAGAAAAATAAAACATTAATAAGTTATTTTCTAGTTTATTTTTTATAATATAACCAAACACTGGAAAGTGTTTTTTAGTTTATTTTCTATAATACTAACAAACATCAAAAAATAATTTACTTTTTAAAAATTTACTTTTACTAGAATTCTTTCAGAAAAAACTTTTTTATAAACAAACAAAACCTTAATAAATATTAATAAAAAAAATGCTTTTTCGTGGGCCAAATAATTAGTAAAAAATGTCACATTCTATTGAACCTGGTTCATATGGGAGTTTGATTCACATTTCCATCAAATCATATTGCATGTGTGGCAGTTTATCCAGGCGCAGTGCATCATGGCATGATAGATATGGCCAAACACTGATCCGAAATACAAAGATATCATTACAAAGAAACAACTTCCTTCCACCCCAGAATTCGATGATCCATCATTTACCAAGTATATGGATATTAGAGATTTTCCCTGTGGGTATGCAAAGATGTCAATTTGCACGCAAATCTACATTTTATTTCTTTCAATCTTGGCTACATTTACAGAATTATTCGCCGCCTGAATTAATGTTTGTGTTTTCAGCTAATCGAAGCATGCAACTAAAATTTATAGTGCTTAAAACTCTTTCTTTTTGGTAACATTTGCATGTATTAAAAAAATATTAAAAAATAATATAAATTATATTTTAAAATTTTATATAAAAATTTAAATTTTTAAATAAAATAATTATCTGATATGATATTACAATTTTAATAATTAAATGATCAAGAATTCGAATCTTATTATTTCTATTTATTTAATAAAAAAATTAAATATAAAATAATATGAATCTGTATAAGTTTCAAACTTAATAAACTTTCACTTAAAAAAATATTAAAAAATAATATAAATTATATTCTAAAACTTTATTTAAAAACTTAAATTATTAAATAATAATAATTTTCTAATAAAAAGAAACTTTTGTTGCTCAGGCAGCCCTTGATGAGTTAAGGAATCAAATTTTTAATCTTCAAGCTATTATGTGAAAATGTCTCCGTCATCGGAGTCATGTCATATCTGTCGGAGTTCAATACATCCATGAACAGGAGGGACTCATACGTAGCCAGTTTTATGAACTTAAAAAATCTCGGATCAATCCAAAGGGATTGGAAATTATGCAAATTTATCTGGTCAACCGAAGTCATTGAGTTGTGATGAAGAGAAACAGAACATTTCCCTCTGGGTGGTGCCAAAGCGAGGAGCTTTGTGAATCACTGATTCCTCAGGTATCTGATAATGTTTCGTACTGTGGTTTTGTCTTTCTGTCAAAATGATTTAGCTAATTTTAATGCGATTTGAGAGGTTGAATTTGACGAAAGATAACAATCTACCAATACCAATAATCTTTAGTCTTTTACTAAAAGACAGTTTTGGAGAGGACAGGCTGATAATTTGAGTTTTAATAAACAATTGAGACTTTATAGAGTAATTAAAATAATTAAAAAAACCACCTAAACCGCAGGGCCTTTTTATTGAGCACTCACACACAAATAACTATTCACTATAATATTGTGTTGTTTTTTCCCTTAACCATATGCTTTGGTATTGGTAGCATCTTGGTTTTTTCCATTAGTTACTTTAAATTTATTTGGGGTTATATTTTTTTTAATACTATTTTTGTATAATAAATTAAATATTCTCATTAACTTCCAGTTTAGCTTTTCGTGAAACTTGCTTGGGAGAGTTTTCCCTTTTTTTTTTTTGAAAAACAATTAAAAAACATGTTTGTCCTTGCTTTAAAAAATAAAATATTCATCTATGGATATACGTTGTCTTTTCTCATAGTTTTTTATGTTAATTTTATTTGTAATCCTTAATTTTTTTATTCATAATAATTTCTTTGAATTTTTTTTAAATGTTATTACTTTTCAATGTAATCATTCAAATCTAATTTGTCATATATAAGTTTTTTCAATTTGATCCTTCTTATAATTTTCATTTTTTTCCTTTGTTATTT
The DNA here is from genome assembly GCF_000495115.2 of Populus euphratica. Taxonomy (NCBI): domain Eukaryota; kingdom Viridiplantae; phylum Streptophyta; class Magnoliopsida; order Malpighiales; family Salicaceae; genus Populus; species Populus euphratica. Next base: position 7,150 of record NW_011500584.1, read on the forward strand.
TGTAAAAGTTTTGATGGTTTTTAATTTCATCCTTCAATTCAAGTTTTTTAGTGTTTTTTTTTTTCTAATTTGATTCTTATTCTTTTGATTTATAATTTATTTTATTAAATTTATTTTTCTTATCAATTTAACCCTCCAATAACAAATTTGTTCTTACCCTCTAATTTATTTTTTATCTTTATTTTCACCCTCACTTTTTTATTTGCTATTTTTTTATTTTGGATCATTTTCTGTAATTAATTTTTTATCCTGATTTTATTTTTTAGAATTTCATTTGCCGTAAGTTGGGTTTCATATTGTTTTTCATGAATGGTGTTTTTGGTCTAATTACTAGGGATATGAGTTTGAAATATTAATGCTAGTCTATGTCCTTTTTTTTTATTAATTTCTTTTCAAATTTCATCATTCGACAATATTTTTTTTTAAAATAAAAATTAACTTAATATTTTTTTTTAAATTATAGTCTAGTGACTTGGCTTATATCTTTGTTATGGAATAGCAGAATCTTCCCTACACCATCATACTCCTATCGGGGTATCTTAGAAAAGAATTAAAGGATTCATTCGTGATTGTTTAAGATCTTATCAACATTTCTTACCACTACGCATGATAAGATGTTGCTTTAATTTAGAGAAAGGATTTCGTGCAATACCCACCTCTTATAAGAACAAATACAAAAAAACACCTAACATGTCTTGTTATTTTTACCATGTCT
>NW_011500584.1:8410-21176 GCF_000495115.2 Populus euphratica
ATATATATATATATATATATATATTTTGATTGAAATGCACAATAAATAAAATTCATAACATGATATTTAAATTATTAATAGGTTGTTAAGGGAATGTGAGTAATTGTTTTTTAATTATTATATACCTAATATGAAAACAAATATTAAAAATGTGCTTATGAATATTCAATGAAAATAAAATTTTTATTTTTTGTTGTTTTTTTATAAATTATTGACATGATTTTATAACATTAATTAGTTTTTTTTTTTGCCCTCAATCACGTATAAATTATTGAGAGATTATTTTAATATTTTTTATTAAACTTTTCCTTGAAGATCATGATTTTTTTTTTATAAAACAATACTTTTGATTAAAAAACATGCTCATTAAAAAATTAAAAAAATAAAACTATAAGGAAATAGAGTTTAGATTGATGCTGTTTTTTCTATTTATTTCAAATTACTAAAGTTTTTAACATACCTTTATTTTAAGTATCCCTAACTTTATTAAAAAAAACATATTGTTAATAAAAAAAATATGTTTTATTTAAAAAATAATAAGAAAAGAATAATTCTTCCAAAAAATGTATTTTTTTATTCAAAACTTAATTCATTGCATTCCTTTCAAATATATAATTTAATTATAAAACAACTAAATGGAAATAGATTTCGATAAATGGTGTTAAATGGTATTGCATGTGAGAAAATAGCTATTTCTTTTATTAATAAAATTTTTTATTTTATCTCCCAAGTTTTTATCTTTATATTTTAGTCCCTATAAGTTAGATGTTTATGATTTTTGTATTTTGGTCCTTATAATTTGATCCATGAATTATAGAAAACTCAATTTGGTTCCTTTTTTTTTTTCATTTTTAGTACTTGTAGTATTTGTAAAGGTTGAATTTCATTTTTAAAGTTTTCAATTTTTATATTTTTAGTCCCTATGTTTTAGGGTCTTACATTTCCATGCTAAATTTCATTTCCCTTATGTTTCAGCCCTTAAATATTTAGAGAGGAGAGGATAAGTCATCAAAGGAGGGAGAGGGGAGCAAAGGATTTTCGCAAGTCATACTCTAGCTACAAAAAAGATGATCTTTATATCAGTAAATTTATTTTTAATGGAAAAGTTTAATAAAAGTGATTTTTTTTTATATTGAGGTTTCTTAAGTTTTTTATCTAATATTTGAATTTAGATTAATTAAAGGTTGTTTTGAGGTTGAGAATGTGATTATTATAGTTCCAAATGTTTTTTTTTTTATATGTGCGTGTGCGCGTGTTTTGTTTTTTGTTATAACAAGTTGAAATTTAGTTGTTTGCAATCCAAAAATCATGTTATTGATAAAAAAAATTACATATTTCATAATTTTTTTTTTACATAAATAAGAAATTAGGATTTTAACTAAATAGCTAAATTTTTTTTCTATAAAGTTTTAATCCATCAAACTCTTTCAACTATTTATTTTAATATTTAAATAATTAAATAAAATTAGCTTCTTTAGATAGTCACTTCTATAAAGTTACTTATAATGGACAGAAAATGGACAACTAGTTAGTTTATTAATTAATTAATGTTATTAAGAGATGGAAGAATAAGATAATAAGATCTTTTTTGCTTGTAAAATTAAGATAAGATTGGGACAAATTAAATATCTTTATTCTGTAGATTATGTAATCATTATTTCATCATTGATAAAAAAAATCCTAAATGGTGCGACAAAAATATTGTAGTAAAGGCATGATTCATTGTGTATTGGAATAGTAAATTGACACCTTTTTTCTTGATAAAAAAAAATTGAAAAACTGGTTTGAAAGGGTAACATGATTTCCATGAAACATATTTGTTATTCTATAGTTGTTAAGGGGTAGATTTGTATTTTCCTAATTTTTTTGCACAATAAAATTACTTGAATACTTTTAAAAGCAAAAAAATGGTCTAGTGGTATTTTATTTTTAATTTTTTTTACCCTTTTAAGCATAATGTAACAACTTAATCACCCTTAGAATCAAAATTCTAAAAGCATGAATTTAGTGGTTTTGCATAATTTCATAGTAATTATTCAATCATAAGGGCAATGTGGTAATTTGATAAATAAAATTGATGTATACATTGCATGCATCAGTTACTCCACTACCTTCAAGTAACTCATACGACTGACACTAGCAGTGATAACTTCCTTCTGCCATGTCAATAGATTCCCCATAATGTCCTCATCTTCTAGAGGTGATGTGAGTTGGTTAGTTCTTGATGGAATGTCGCTGATAGTTTTTGCTTTTCTTTTCTCTCTCATCCTTTGAAATTCACATTGGCTATTTAAAATTTCAGGGTGGTCCCCTTGGTTGCATGTATTTGGGTATTTATCCTCACTTTTTTGATTTATTATTTTTTTCCTTAGCCTTTTTGTAAGTTTTTTTAATTTCATCTTTCAATCTAAATTTATTTATTTTTTAATTTTGGTCCTGATTTTTTTTTGTGGTATTTAGTCCTAATTCTTTTGGTGGTTTCTTGTTTTAATGCTTAAGTGAAATTGATTCTTCTTTTCAATTTTATCATTTGACATTTGATTCATTAAAAATTAAACTTCACGATTTTTCTAGGTTTGGTGCTTCTACTTAAATGGACTGAGTCACAAGTTTTATAAGCTAACAAGGGTTGATATATATTTTTTTATTATTTATTTTTTTATCTCATTAATCGACATTGATTTTTTTACAAAATAAGCTTTATGGTTTTTTTTGTTTTTTTTTATTGGGTTATTTTAATCTCATGACTTAATCCGTGATTTTGGCGTGTTAATTAGCATGGACTTGTGTCTTTTTTTTTTTTGCTTTTAATTACTCTTTCTTCTTTAGGATCCCTTTATATGGTTGATTTTTTTAAAAAAAAAAATTCATCCTTAAATATTTGGTTTGTTGGGAATTGAGCTTTTTGGTTTTTTTATATTTGGTGCTTCTGATTAAATAACCCAAGTCACAGGCTTGATAAGATAACAATGGTTTTTTAAAAATTGGGTTTCATGATCTTCATCATTTTTCTTTTTATTAAGTTATCTCAATCTCATAATTTAATATGTAGGTTTAATAAGTTAACTCAGGTGTGCTCACGTATTTTTTTAGCTTATAATTGCTATTTTTAAAAAAAATTTATATGATTGATTTTTTTTAATTTCATCCTTTAAAATTTAATTAGTTGAAAATTAATTTTTGAAGTTTTTTGTAATTTGATACTTCTAATCAAATGACTTAGTTCATGAACTTAATATATTAACTTATGTTGATGTTATTTTTTTTATTTTTTTGTTTCACTATTTAGTATTGATTTTTCCTCTCATTTAAAACTTTTTTTGTATTGACTATACTATTTTTTTTATTTTTTATTTTTAAGTAACTCAACTTTTGTGAGCTATATAGTTAGCTGCCGACGTGTGAATATTTGAGAAGTAAACCCTAGGTCCTAAAACTAAAGATTCAAAAAGGGCTTTCCATGTTCTATCTTTTAGCTAATTTTGGTAGCTCTTCACATATCTGGAACAATATTAGTCCATATGTATGTGGCTTTAGGCTTTAGAGAGTCCTTTCCATCTCCATATTTGAGCTGTCTTTGAAGAATCAAAGAGACAGATCAAAGAAAAAGCTAGACAATATCTCCTTTTAACGGATGGTGGTAAAACAAAATTGGAAATTAAGATCACAACGAAACAAGTTGATCGAAATTTCTGTGGGGACTAAAGAGGCTGTCGCTGTCCCTAGCTATAGGCCTCCTAATTATAGTGCCTTTTGGCAAGGCTAAGAGGGTGTGCTATCTCCCATGCAAATCTCTGCCCACCCATTTCCTTATATGTCTGCACAAACCTATAAAGCACCTCTCTCCATGCTTGTATGGATATATCTCCATTGATTTGCAAGAATTATACAGTGCTTGAGTGAAAAATTCAAACACACACACTCAAAATCAATACCCCGTGCTAGATTTATAAGCAATCAGATGCTTTTAATTATGTGACATGGTGATACAAGAAGTCTCAATTTTTCAACCTAAAAGAGAATAATACATCTCAATGACGATCAAGACATTAGATGATTTTATCTCTTTTTTCTTCTGGCAATCATATGTCGTAGGGTAACCAAGCTACTCAAATCATTGTAACACTACATATTCAGCTTCATTACATATACGCTTATATACATCTAGATCTTAAGGAATAATATGATTGCAACTTGATGTCAAAGTTGGAAATGCATTTATGGGTTTTGATCAATGGCCCCAAGGACAAATACAGGCATGTGCTATGTAGGGTACATCAACCTTAACCTTAAATGCAGTAAAAATAAAAATAAAAAACATATAGCAAGCTGTGTGTATAACTGATATATCTTCATGGAGTTAATTTCGGTCTGGTAATGGGGCGAATACAGCAGATACCGATTTGTCATGCTGAGTCGAGTAGTAGCAGTCTACACCTCCTTTTAATTTGTCTTCATATAATTTGTTTGCTTGGGTGACATGTGGTCACGTGAAAGGCTTTCAGGCCTCTTCTTGCCCTTGACCCCTTCCTTTATAAGACTCTGCGACTCTTAATTAAAGCCCTTTTGGACTTGCTTGCTCGCTATTCTATCCTATCCCATATTGTCCATCTTTACTGGACAGCGGGTGCAGCAAAACTCTCTATTATCTTTCTCCCCCTCGCCCTCCATGACTCCCGTCTGTCTGAACCTAGCATCCTCTTCTTTCCCTTTTGTGGATCTTAAAGAGGAGCAACACCTGCAGCTCTTTCTGTCACCGCATCAAGCTGCCACTTCTCTCTCAGGTCCTACTAATTTCTTTAACACGACTCATGATCAAAGAGAAAGCAAACTTGCAGAGTCGCGCCAGCATGATGATCACGAGGCAAGGACAGCATGTTTTAATTGCATGGTTTCATATTTTCATTTTTCTTTTTGTCTTACCATTTTATTTTTCAACGTGATCTCAACTTCTGGTGTAGAGAAGCACTGTATGGTGCCCGTACATCTTTTTCTAATGTCAATATTTACATGATAATAACATGATGAGTGTTTGTGTCGTGTAATTAATCAATAACTGTTTGCATTTAATCTCAAAGAATCTTTTGATTTTAGTTCTTTTACTTTAATTTCATCCTCTACTAATTCTTAAGTTCCATGAGGATTAGTGTTTATTAACATTCATGATATATATAATTGTAATATTCTTTGATCAATTAATAGGTGTATGTATGGCCTGCTTGAGTAACTTTGTACACTTTGATGTTGATCTGATCAGGTTGACAAGTACAGCATATCACTTGGCAGATCGAGTGATCATAAACTATTTCCATCACCTTCATTCCAGCCTGTGGTAAATGATGATGATGATAGCAATTTCCACAAATTATTCTCATCGAAAACGGAGGACGGTACTGAAGGAAGTGGTGATAGTTCAGTCAACTGGATGCCCTCAAGGATGACGACGATGCAAGAAATGACCAACTCAAATCGCTCAGAAACTGATCATCAACCAATGAAATTTATGCTCAAGTTTCACAATCAGCAATGTCAGAATAACGACATCAACTCCTCCAGCAACGGCAATATTAGAGTCTGCTCTGACTGTAACACCACCTCAACCCCACTCTGGAGGAGTGGCCCTCGCGGTCCTAAGGTTTATATATATATAAGAAATTATAAACCAAAGCACACACGATAAATTAAGGTGAAGTAATGATGTATATTGCATAAAAAATGATTGCTAAAAAATGCAAATTTGGTTTTTTATGATGCAGTCACTTTGCAATGCCTGTGGGATTCGGCAAAGGAAGGCCAGAAGAGCTATGGCAGCTGCTGAAAATGGCGCGGTCATTTCCGTTGAGGCATCATCTTCTACGAAGAGTAAGGTAAACAGCAAGGTAAAGAAATTGCGGACAAGCCATGTTGTGCAAGGCAAGAAACTGAGCAACAAGCCTCCTAATCCACCTCTTCAGAGCCAAAAGGAGCTTTGTTTCAAGAATCTAGCATTAAGTTTGAGTAAAAATCCAGCCTTAATACAAGTGCTTCCACATGATGTGGAAGAAGCTGCAATCCTACTAATGGAACTATCTTGTGGCTTTATTCACAGTTAAATCTTTTTTATTTTCTTTTGTTCTTAGGAATTTGTCAGCTTGTTTAATTTCTGTCAGCTAGAGAGATCTTTTTTTTTTTCCCTGCATGCCGCAAACAAAGTATGGCTGGCTTCCTATCAGTCTGTCTTGAAAAAATTGAAATCAGTAATAATATCTAAGGTCTTCCAGACACATCTATCACTATTGATTCAATTGCTTGCAGCTCTTCTACTACTTGTAAATGATACTTCAATGTCCTAAGAATGTTAGATTAATTAGCACAGTCCATTGTAAGATATTTTTCAGCTATATTCTATGATGCCTAAGTCTTCTGAAACATACACAGGTTTTTTTTTGTTTAAGTGATATCAGAATGTACAATCAATCAATTTAATTTTTTGGCTAGCAAGTACACGTTAATTGCAAGTTATTTTTATAGAAAAATGTTACATAAAATTAACAAAAAAGAAAAAGCGCAACGTATACAAGCACCGTGAATTAAGAGTGCACACAAACAAATGTACATGCGCCACAAAAATTGCTTGACTTTCTTGTTGGTAGTTTTGTGTGATGCTGAAGGGCCACAGACAAGCTGATCCATGTCGAAAACCTTCCCTTGTAGCAGCATTGACAGCGCAGAGATGGTGAAATGATTGGTCTCATCCTCCACATGGAAAGAAATCTTGGAAAAAAGAAATCCGAAGCTAAGAAAAAGGGCAATGGATCAGTAATGTTTGGTTAGTTTTGGAGGATAAGGTTTACAGGCCAATGAACAAGAAATAAAATAAATTAGTGTCGATGTTGGCCCGAAAGGTGAGTGAATTTGGCATGGAACGATCGAATGGCTGTGTTTCACAATATGAGATAAGGGATGGACTGAAGGGAGAAAGGTATTCCTGCAAAGGTGTCACAGCTCACAAGTCATTGTAGATGCTGGTTCTGTTAGTTTGATATTTTTACGGCCTTTTGGAACCAAATTGTGACACTCTCTTTTACAGGGACAACTAGTAAAGCATATTTTATGGAAAACATGGGATTTTTTTTTCTTTTTTTAAAATCTACTAAAACTTTATTGAAGTTTTTCTTTTTATATCAGGAAGTCTTATTTTATCTAGTTATATTTTTATTTATAATTTTCATATTAGTGATACTAGTAAACAAAACAATGTCTCTTCCAAAATCATCTTCCACATCATTAATATCATAAATAAAATACAATTTAAATCAATTTTACTCACTAGTAGCTAAATAAATTACTCCTTACTTTGTTTTTTTAGTGTGGCTGAAACTTATCCAAGGAAAGACATGGTCCCCTTTTCATTCTTCTCATTATTTCACTTCCATTACACCCTATCATGGTATAGAGAACTCAAATTCAAGGCAATTCATATTTTCTTCAAATTGACTCCTAAAACCTTAACACTAATTTATAAAATAAATATCAATTCTACTTATATTTATTTAAACTCCTTATAAGGTGATAAAATGAACTTCAAATCAAAACCAATAAAAAAATTTCCACACTTCTCTTTTCTTCCCTTTTTACTGTAAGTTTCTCTTTTTAGAATCACACGTCTCTTCACTTATTTTTCTTTAATTTCATGTTTTTAAAAAATTAAACACTCTTCCCTTCCCTTCTTAAATAAGCTTTAAATCTTTGTTTTTTTCTAAGTGTTTTAGTGTAAAATTTATAAAGAAAAGAAGAAATGTTTTGTTTTCTCCCTCTCTATTAAACTTGTAGCTTATAAAAGATGGAAAATAGAATTTGTTTTCTATTCTATTACCATTTTACCCTTCTTTAACCCATGTATCTTAATTTTTAGGTAAAATTCATGACTTTCAGTGTAATCCCAATATTAAAGTGGATTTATTTTATTTTTTACTTTTTCAATGTAAAATCCTCATTATGATTCATTTACTGTTATTTAAAATTCTCAGGGTTTACAAATATCCTCTTTACTGAGAGAGTTTATTGTGAAAATAAAATCATCATTATAAAACTTTAAAGGTTAAGTACAAACTCCTAGTATTAATGAGGAGATTTCACTAAAAAAAATAATCTTGAAGAGGATATATCTTTAAATGGAAAAAATATTGAAAAAGAGTTCTCTTCAAGACGTGTAAAAGTTTTGTGTGGATTTATTAAGTGGATTGTACTTTGAGTTTGGACTAGTAAAGGAAGACAATACTTAAATATGGTTTGGTACCTGAGGTGTAGTAGTAAACCTATTGAACCATGTTAAAATGAATTTGTAAATTGTTTTCCTTAACTCTTTACTTTAAGTATTTTAATAATATTATTGATTATTATATTTACTTGAAGTAATTTGTTTTAAGTGTAAAATTTAGTGATATACCTAATTCACCATTCTCTTAGGTGTTAAGTTGCTTTAATCATTTAACAACAATTGGTATCAGAGCTTAATTTTTATATATCAAGTTTTCTTAAATTTTAAGTAGAATTACCATTACTAGTTATAATCTCTAAAATAAAAGATCATCTATATCTAGACCACCTTTTTTTTATTGTAACCAATTTTTTTTTCATGGTAATGATTATACATATTGAAAAGTTAAAGTGATAATTTATCTTCAATCTATTGATTTTAATTTGTGGTTATACATAGAAAATGGACTTCATAGACCTATTAAAATTAAAAATAGTATTTGAGATTCCTAAAACTAAAAGTGAATATATAGATAATGATAAGAAATTATTTTACATGGATTCTAAAGCCATAAACACCTTATATTGTGCTTTATGTAAAAGTGGATTAAAAAGAATTACTTCATGTAAAAATACTTAAAATATTAATTTGGCATGCTTTAAAAGTAACTCATAAAGAAACTAATAAAGTCAAATAGTAAAAAATTAACATGTTAGTTTATAAACATGAGTTGTTTAAAACACTTCCTAGTGAATCCATTATTAGCTTATTTACTAGAATGAATACCAATACAAATATTTTGGAGGCACTTGGTAAAACATACTTTAATGCCAAAATTGTGAGCAAAATTCTTAGGTTTCTACCAAAAACTTGGGAAGCAAAGGTGACAGCAACTCAAGAAGGTGACAGCAATTTAAGAAGCCAAAGATTTCACCAAATTTCTATTAAAAGAGCTTATTAGTTCTTTAAAGACTCATGAGATCACTATGGATAAGCAAAAACAAGAAGAAAAACTAGAGAAAAAGTTGGCATTCAAAACTATCCATCATATTAGAGATTAAAGATGATGAGGATGATGATGAAGGTGATCATGAACATATTAAAGAGAACATTGCTTTAATCACAAAGTACTTCAAAAGTTTCCTAAATAAGAAACAAAGCAAGAAAGATTCTCAAACTACAAGAAAAATTCAAACAAAGAGGTTTTAAGATGCTACAAATACAACATAATAGGTCACATCAAAATAGATTGTCCACTTTTTTAAAACAAGAAGAAGAGTTATCATCATACGAGGGAAATAAAAGCTACTTGGAATGATGATCTAGATTCAAGCTCAAGTGATGAAGAAGAATATGTGGTGAACATGTGACAAACATGTGTTTTATGGCAATAAAAAATAAAATGATGTATAATCTTCACATGATAAATCTGACCTTATATTTGATGAATTGCATGATGCACTTGAATCACTATATGATGAATGTAAGAAATTAAGTTTGAAATATATTACTTAAAAAAAGAATTGTAGTTAAAAAGAATTGTAATTACTTACTTGTAGAGAAAGAAATTTTAAAAAAGAAAGTTTGTATTGTGATTGATAATAGTAATGCGATAAATCAACTTGAAGATGAAAATAAATCATTAAAAAAAAATAAACAAGTTGAATAAGATTTTAGCAAAATTCATATAAGGCTCTAAAATTATAGAAACGATGATTTTCGAGCCAAATATATGATTTTTAATATAAAAAAAATTTAGGTTATCAACTTAAGAAGGACCAAAAATATTTAAAGAAATTTTTTGTTAAAGCTAAACAAGCTTATAACCCTTACTATAAACGTAAATACTGTAGAGCTATAAATCATTTGATTTATGTATGTCCTATTAATGTTTATAATGTGACTTGGGTTTCAAAAGGAACCACCTCCAACAACAAAGAACCTAAAAAGGTATGGGCATAAAAAAACTCATTGATTTTTGTGTGTAGCAATCAAAGGAGTATAAGAAATGATTTTTGGATAGTGCTTGCTTTGTATATGTGATCGAAGATGACTTATTATTTTCAAGCATTACCAAAATAAATGGAGGAAATGTCATAGTTAGAGATAACTTAAAAGGAAAAATAATTAGAGTTGACAATATCGGAGGTAAATCTTCTCCTTCCATTAAAAAAGTTTTTCTTATTAATAACCTAAAGAAAAACTCACTTAGCATTAGTCAATTATATGATAAAGGCTATAAAATTGTTACTAATCATGCATTGTTTAATTCTTGAAAATGATAAAGTAATCTATGTAGGAATTAGAAAAGAAAATGTCTACAAGATTAAAATTGATACATGCATCAAAATAAAAAGTTATCTTGTTACTATTATTAATGATTGTTTTTTCATAGAAGACTGTCATATTAGCATGAATATTCTTTTTAAACTAGTTAAAAATAAACTAGTTAAAGGTCTCCCATAAATAGCATTTAAAAAGAAAAATTTGTGTGATACTTGCCAAATAGATAAACAAGTGAAAACTTCTTTTAAAAGCAAAAATCACATTTCAACCAAAAAATATTTAGAATTTCTACACATAAATCTTTTTGGACCCACTAGAACTAGAAGTATGTGTTATGATAGATATTTGTTTGTAATTGTGGATGACTTTATAAGATATATTTAGGTATTTTTTTATGTCTAAAGATGAAACAATTTATGAATTTATAAAGTTTTTTAAAAAAGTAAAAAATGAAAGATTTTTTCTATAATAAACATAAGTGTTCATAATAGTGAATTTATAATTGATTGATTTGAAATATTTTGTGAAGAGAAATGATACCTTCATAACTTTTCAGTTCCTAAAACTCTGCAACAAAATAAGATTGTGAAAAGAAAAAACTGGTCTTTTCATAAAATGGCAAAAGCTATGTTTAAATGAATGACACACCTATATGTATTTGGGAATAAGTTATAAACACTTATTACTATGTTTAAAATCATGTTACTTTGAGACAATAGTTTAAAAGGACTCCTTATGAGTTTTGGAGAGGAAGAAAACCCAATATATCTTATTTTAAAGTTTTTGGTTCAAAATGTTTTATTCTCAATACTAAAGATAATTTTGATGTTGGAATTTTTCTTTGTTATTCCTCCTTTAGCAAAGTATATAAAGTTTCTAATAATAGAACACTTTATCTTGAGGAATTCATGCATGTTGCATTTGAGGAAACTTAAAATAAAAAAATTATTGAGATTCTATAAGATATAAATAAAAGTATTTAACATTTGAGTCTTAATGATAAAAACCCTATAAAAGCAAAAAGTGAAGGTATAGAATCAATTAGATATAGTAAGTAATTCTCTTGTGCCCCTAAAAGAGCTAGGGTATGTAAGTTATTATCCTCATGAATTAATTATTAGTAATCATTTTAAATGGACATTAGAGCTTTACATAGAAATATTAGTTGTCATTTTGTATTTGTTTCTTGAACCTCAATCATTTTTAAAAGCTAAAAACGATTAAGAAAAAAAGATTTTAGTTATGGAAGATGAGCTAAATCAATTTGAAAGAAATGATGTTTAGGAACTAGTCCCTAGACCTAATAATCAATCAATAATTGGAATAAAATGTGTGTTTAGGAACAAGGTTGACAAACATGGGACCAAATTTTTTAACAAAGCTAGACTAGCTGTTAAAGGTTTTAATTGAAAAGAATGTATAGATTATAAGAAAATCATATGGTGTTGAAAATTTTCATTTCCCCGATCATGTTCTCATACTTAAAAAGGCATTGTCTAGTTTAAAACAAACGCCTAGAGCATGTTATGATAAACTCAAGTATTTTTTTTATTGATAATGATTTTAACATTAGTAAAATTAAGAGCACCTTTTTTAGAAGAACCAAAAAAAAAAAACAAAGATATCTTATTTATATAAATTTACATTGATGATATTATATTTGATGCTACTCATAAGTATCTTTGTAAAGGTTTTGCAAAATGCTTGCAAGATAAATTTGAAATCAGCATAATAAAAGAGTTGAACTTCTTTCTTAGATTGCAAATCAAAGAAACAAAAGATGACATTTTCATCAACTAAAATAAGTACATCAAGGATCTTCTAAAAGATTTTGAATTGAACATGTCAAAATAGTCGATACATTAATGAGAACATCAACAAAGCTTGATATTGGTGAAAACAATGAGAATATAGACATCACCAAATATTAAGATATGATTAGATTACTTTTATACTTAATTATTAGTAGACATGATATTATGTTTTGTGTATATTTATGTGCGTGTTTTTAAGCTTGCTTTGACACGATGAAAAGGTTGATATCTTCTCCCAAGTGCAGGAGTGTCGAAGTAATAAATAACCCGGCAAGACCAGGGTCGAACCACAGGGAGGTTAATTGTACAAATTATAAACAACAATTATAAAACAACAATAACAACAACAACAATAGTAATAATAATAATAATAATAATAATAATAATAATAATAATAATAATAGTAGTAGTAGTAGTAGTAGTAGTA
>NW_011500584.1:27819-66851 GCF_000495115.2 Populus euphratica
TATGTTTTGTGCATATTTATGTGCGTGTTTTTAAGCTTGCTTTAAAGGATCATATATTAGTGTTGTAAAACACAATTTTCATTATTTGCATAATACTATAAATTTAGGGTTATGGAATCCCAAAAAAGCTAGTTGAATTTAATAAGTTATTCTAATACAATTTTTACTAGATATAAAGTTGATAAAAAAATACTAATCGACTATGAAGAGAAGATCATATTACATCTTTATGTCTTAGGCTACAATGAAGACATATCATTTTAGTTCTTTTTTTTTCCTTAATGTAATCTTCATTTTTATATTTTAGGATCCGATGGTGATGGTTTCCTAAAAAATTGCTCACTTCTTATGAACAAAATCATACAAATAAATTAACAAAATATTGTTTTCCTTTTCATACTTAATCAACAATTCCATTCCATTCAAATCAGTGAGATAGAATTTCATAAATTCAATACTCTTTTTATCAAACATATGCATATATTGAAATTTAAATATGATTTTTTTATTTATTTCCTTCCATCATTGTGGTTGGATAATTAGGCATCGTGTATCCTTGATTATTGATTATATTGTATTGTGTTAAATTGTATTGCAAGTCTCCAATGGCATTTGTAAAAAAAAAATACATATTATATTTAATTCCATTCATTGGCTCCTTGAATTCAAAAGAATTTATTATTTTTTTAATATGTAACAAAAAGATTTAATCTAAAAAATAACTAACAATAATGTCATGTAGATGTAGTTACTTTTCGTTTAAATCAAGATAGGAGAGAGCACTCACTCCTCCAAGGATGTCATTTTCTCCAGACCGAAACCCTAGTAGATAGATAGCCTAATTATGATTGGGCATTGTTTTTGTTCAGACGAGAAGAAGTGATTGGTGAGGCATAAAGATAAATAGAGTGTGAAAGTGCTTATGCCACCAAAGGACTTCAAATCTTATAGATTTGCATTTGCATGTATTTTTTTTATTAATATGAGTGTCCAAGTTAAATTACATGCACTTTGGCTAATTTCACGAACCTTGAAGTTAATGATTATATAAATTTTCAGTAGCCCGAGATTTATAGGAATCAAACCAGTGACTTTAGTTATTTGCATGTATTTTAATATCATATAAAATAGCTCTTGTCTACAGTGAAATTTAAACACATTTAGATCCATTGATACCAATCCCTTTTGGCTCAATAACTTTCTTTTATCTTTTTTTTTGTTGAGATCTGCTAAATTTCTGCAGATTGTGATATCTTCAAAACTGTTTTTTTCCTCTAGTTGCCTTTGCAACTCACCATCATCGAATCTTGAAGCCTGGAATTTCTTTTTAAAACTTTGATTTCTTAAATATTAAACACATACATGACACAATTGTTGGGATATTGCTATTTGTGTGGCAGCATCTGCAACCCTACTCTAGAAAAGGGTTATTGGTGGCAGCCAGAAATGTCAAAAGAAGTTGTACTAACCATTGACAAATGCTTCAACCCATACCAAATGTCAACTTTGGCAGCTAACATTATTGAAGATGAGTTGGAGCTGGTGGCACCATTCTTGCCTATATATAGGCACCAAGAGAGTAGCATAAGGAGAGTGTATGTAGAGCTAAAGATGTGAGAAATATATAAGAGACTGAGCTGCCAAGGGCAGCAAGCAGTGGTTGTTATTGCAACACTGCAAAGAGAGAGAAGAATGAGGTTGAGAGTTGCAGAGAGTGGATGATTCCTCTTTCTTTATTGTTGTAAATCTTGTTCTCTCCCTATATAATCAAATGGCCTCTCCCGTGGGATGTAGGCAATTTGCCGAACCATGTTAAATATTGTGTTAGTGTGCTTAGCCTTTAATGGGTAACTATCAGAACATTACTGGTCGGAATCCCCAACAATTGGTATCAAATCTTTTGGTTTAATATGGGGTTTGATTTTTGCTCAAAAATAAAAGTTGTCAAAATTATGTTTGGGAGGAGGAAGAGGCAAGCATAATGTTGAAAATCACGTAGAGGAGGAAGAGGCAAGCATAATGTTGAAAATGGTACAAAAATCAAATGTCATAAATGGCCGCGCGCGTCATCACATGCTGGTGAGATGTCTGGCCGCGCACACAAACGAGTCCCACGTGTTTTCTTCTCCTAGATGGGCTGACTCGACCTGAATACTAAATAACCTGACCCATGTGATTGACCCGGAAAAGGATGATGTCATCATGACATGGTCATGGTGTCAGCATGCATAGTTAGCATGCCATGTCAGCGACAAGTTAGCACAGTAGGACCTATTTGCCACGTCATCAGCCACGAGCAAAGTTGAGTTGAGCCAAGTCAAGCCGAGTTTGAGCTGTGGGATAGGATTTAATGTGGTTGATCCTACATGCAACCGAATCTAAGATTGAATCTGGGTCGCTCATCAGGCTAGGATTATTTTGATGAAATTTTAGCCATCTAAAATGTGATTTGGACAATTTCAGACTTATTTCCAGCTAATTTGATCATTTCGGATGCAATGATATAGTCTGATCATTGAGATGTGGACTGAAAGTGATGGTGGTGAATTATTAGGAGAGATTGCCTGATTAGGAGTCATTTAAAGGTTATTATGGTGGTCGATGGAGATGAAGAAGAAGAAATCGCACATCTTTACCCAATTACATGCTAAATCGCTAAGTGGGGAGATTTTTTTTGTTGCCTTGAAGAAAGGTAAAATTGAGATACTCTAGACACCCGATCATGTAGATAATTTGAGGTTGAGAGTGGAAATTGATGATGACCAATCTTGATGAATCTAAGTACTAGTAGTCTCGTCAAATGTTGACAAATTAGGTATAAAACCAAGATATTCTAGATCACTTGTAAAAGAAAGCCACAACAAAGCTAGCAAATGGTTGTATATACAGAAAAACAGTACGATGGATAGATATGGCCTAAGAACTAGTTAGAAGATTGGGTTTTAAGCGAGACTGGTGTAACCCCTCCAATCTTTCTTAGGAACTTGCTTAGTTGAAGGATTATCCATACGATACTATTTTTATATATGTAATGGTTTGTAATGAAATTGTTAAAGACTAGCAGGATGATGGCAAAAAGGAACAGTTGGGTTTCGTATATTCAAAGATCTAATAGAGTGGTGATTTCTCAAAAAAAGTTAGATTCGATGATTATAATTTCTCGAGGGGATAATTGATGAAGACCCTGATAATGGAAGAGAAATATAATAATGGAATAAAGATTGGCACCCTATTTTAACTTGGATAGGTGTTGTGACACGATGAGCTGTTGTCAAACATAAAAGCAAAGAATATGGAGAAATATAGAGAACATAAATTGCACGAGGGCACACAAAGATTGTTCAAGAGTACCCGTAGGATCCAATAAGGTACTATAATAAGACAACATGTGCAAAGAGAAGAAAAGTTCCCAGATGAAGCTCAAAGAAGAGACTTGTGAAAATTATACAACAAGAAGTCTCTTATGCTCTTGATGAAGACAACATGCAAAGACCTTTCCAATGCATGCAAGAATGGAAAGAGAGTTATTATGGAGGCACCTAATTAAGGGGATACAAACACTTGTGATAAAAGGTGACCGCCTATGAAAGGTAAAGACACCGAAAGAGAGTTGGCGTAGGTGGAGCTATCAAGCAGAAAGATGTAAAAGCTCCAAACATAAAAACTGAGATGAAGGATTACGAGGAGTGTACCGCCAAACATAAAAACTAAGATAAAGGATTACGAGGAGTGTACCGCAACTTTATCTTTCTATATAATAAATAACAGTGATCTCTCTTATAGTCTATACGGTGGTAGAGAATTTTTAAGCCATTTTAAAGCATCTCAGTTAAATAAGGATACGACAGCCTATGAAAGGCAGAGACACCTTAGAAAGAAGGTGTATAGGCCATAATATGAGCCCAGGCTCAGTTTGTCCAATAATGGGCAGAGATATCTCAAAAGAAGGTATGAGGGCCATGATAGGAGTCCAATTATATAACGTTCTAAAGCCGATGTAATGGCTAGATATGAGTAGATTGGTGTATAACCAATGAAGTGGCTATGATGAGTATGGAGACAAATACAAGATTGACTTTCATAGATGTTGCTCCTATGCTAAAGATCAATGAGCTAGAAGGCATTTTTCTTGGACAATAAGTGGATGACTTGTGGAGCATTAAGACACGATTGCTATATAGGAGCAAAGGGCATGCACAGGTTCCTAGAACAAGTTGACTCTTGTTAAGGTGGTGAGCTCAGTAATAGCATTGTAATACTCAGAGTATAGAGACAGATATAGATTAACTTTTGATGGGCTGCCTCCATGGTTAAAGGTAGAGAGCTACCTAGACTCT
Organism: Populus euphratica; assembly: GCF_000495115.2. Taxonomy (NCBI): domain Eukaryota; kingdom Viridiplantae; phylum Streptophyta; class Magnoliopsida; order Malpighiales; family Salicaceae; genus Populus; species Populus euphratica. Next base: position 32,157 of record NW_011500584.1, read on the forward strand.
TAGAACTAAAAGCAAAAGACTCATGAAGAAGTAAGGTGTGGTTTCTATGGTGGAACAGAGGGCAGGCACAACTCCTGGATAAATAGACTCTTGGAAGAGTGGTGAGCTCGTAATCACATTGAAAAACTTAGATAATGATTATCGCACTTGGAAATAGAAATTTCCATTAAGGAGGGTGTTGTAAACCTTAATATGAGACTTGAAAAATCACTCCAGACCGAGCATGATTGATATGCTCGAAGGGGAATGTTTCCAGACCGAGCATGATTCATATGCTCGAAGGGGAATGTTGTGTGTCCCAAAGATAAGCGTTAACACTCTTTAGATGTGATAGGGGAGACCATCTAATTAAAGTGATTCTTTGGTATGAGTAAGGGTGTGCTTTGGTGAATTTAGTGATTGAAAGGTTTGGCAAGTACCTATAAACATGGTTGAAGATGCTCTCAGAATGGTAAGCTTGGAAGAGTTGCAAGATGCAAACATGTGTTGAAGAAGCAAGAGGACAATTACCCCACATAAATGGAAAAGAGGGTGATTGTTAAGATATTGCCACTTATATGGCAGCATCTATAGCCCTACTCTAAAAGAGGGTTGTTAGTGGCAACTGCAAATGTCAAAAAAAGTTGCACCAACCATTGATAAAAGCATCAACCTATACTAAGTGTCAACTTTAACAGCTACCATTATTAAAGATGAGCTAGAGCTGGTGGCACCATTCTTCACTAAGAAAGCAGCACAAGGAGAGTGTCTATAGAGTCAAAGATGTGAGAAATATATAAAAGAGTATGCTACCAAGGGTAGCGAGCAGTGGCTATCATTGCAGCACTGCAAAGAGAGAAAAGAGTAAGGTTGAGAGTTGTAAAGAGTTGATGATTTCTCTTTCTCTATTGTTATAAATCTTGTTATCTTCTTATATAATCAAATGGCCTCTTTCATAGATGTAGGTGATTTGTCGAACCACATTAAATATTATGTGAGTAATTATCAAAATATCACCAGTCAAAATCTAAATAACAATCAGCCAACTTATGTCGTAAATATTCCAGTACTAAAATCTATATGGAGATGAAATTCACCCCAAATATTCCATGGAGAAAAAATAATCATCACTTTCCTTCAAAATTTATTTCCTTTGTCCCTCAACAAACATATTTCCTTTTTCCCTTCCTCTCTCAGTTATAACAACAAAAAACATTGAACTTTCTGTCTTTTTTGTCCCTCTTTTTTTCTCCGTGTGCATTCCACTCATGGAACATGCAAGGAGGCTAGCTAATCGTGCCATCTTAAAAAGGCTGGTTAATGAATCAAAGCAAAGCCATAACTAGGCCAGAAATGAATCATCTTTGTTAAATTCTTCATCTTCTATATCATGCACTCCTTCTAGTTATCTTTCCTCATTGTCATCATTTGGCTCTACAAGTCCTAGATTAGGTTTATTTCCTGGAAATGAAATAGTATATCCCATAATGTTGTTGTTGTTTCTGCTGGTTATTATGGTGTTGGGTCTTAGATAAGATCCATTTCGGTTAAATCTTTGAAAACAAATAACTATTTCCCTCGCCACCATAACTTAGCCATCCTAAAAGAACAAACCAAAATGGCTGAATTATGTGGCTTTGATACTCTTGATTCATTGATAGATGCAACTGTGCCTAAATCGATTAGCCTTGATTCTATAAAGTTGTCAAAGTTTGATGGAGGGTTAACTAAGAGTCAAATGATTAAACATATGAAATACTTGGCATCAAAGAATAAGGTTTTCAAATCCTATATTAGGATGGGATATTATGACACTTGTTAGGATACTAGCATGCAAACCCGATAATATAAAAGGCAGGAGATAGGATAAAATGAGAAATCAAACACACAAGAATTTACATGGTTCACCTAATTAGGTTATATCCATGGACAAGTATAGAAGGATTTTACTACATAATGTGAGAATTATAACCTCTCTTAAATAATAAAAGAACAACTAAGAATCTCTTTATTATTAGGAGAAAACACTTTACTTACTCTCTCACAAATATCTCACAACTTTGTGGGATTGCTCTCTTTTCACTCTCCTCTTCTTCTCTCTATCTTAATATGTAAAATAAGCTTGAAGGCATTGCTTATTTATAGGGAAGAGTGAGGGGACAAAGGCTATAAATTATGGCACTAATTATGCCACAAGTTATGCCCAATAACTCATCTCCACTCATATTTCAAAAATTATATCAACAACTCCACCATTTATGTCAGCAACTCATCTCCAATTATGCCAGCAACTTCACTCATTTTTGTCTTCCACTAATTAATTTAATTAAGTGGTGGCTTTGCATTCTCTCACTTGAAGACTTTGAAGATTTAATCAAGTCTTCACACTTGATCATCTGTGATTCTTCTATCTTTTCTATACTTGCCATCTTCATATTGCTTGCATTTTTGTTAGGTCATAAGAGGATCTGCACCATATATACATATCAATGTTGACCGGTTTGGTCAAAGCATCTGTTGGGTTTTCCTTTGTGTGAACCTTCTGAAAATCCATACTTCCATCTTCCACCACTTCACGAACAAAGTGATACTGAACATCTATGTGTTTCGTTCTTGAATGAAATATTGGATTCCTTGCAATATACAAGGCACTTTGACTATCACAATACAAAAATATATTCTCTTGTTTGTGCTCAAGCTCCTCCATAAGTTTCTTCATCCATATTGCTTTTTTACAAGCTTGTGTAGCTACCATATACTTAGCTTCTATTGTGGATAATGCTACAATAGTCTAAAGTTTAGAGATTTAGCTCACAGCTCCCCTTACAATTATGAACACATAGCCTATAGTGGATTTTCTTTTCTCAAGGTCACTAGTAAAATCTAAGTCAACATAACCTCTGACAGTAAATTACGATTCTCCATAATATAATACGGCATCTGAGGTACCCTTGATGTATCTCAAGATCCTCTTAATAGTATTCTAATGCTCTCTACTAGGATTTTTCAGTATCGACTAGTTTCTTCCACTGCTTGTGCAATGTGTGATCTTATACATATCATGACAAACATTAAACTTTCCACTGCTGATACATACAGTACTCGAGACATCTTCATCCTCTCTACTTCACTGCTAGGAAACATACTTAAGGATAATTTAAAGTTAATAGGAAGTGGGGTTGAAATTGGCTTACAATCTTACATGTTAAAGCGTCGCAAGATGTTCTTCAAATAATTCTTCTAAGAAAGCCAAATCTTCCTATTACTCCTGTTTCGGTGAATTTACATCCTTAGAATCTTGTTTGCTGGTCCCAAGTCCTTCATATCAAACTCCATAACCAACTGTGCTTTCAATTATTGAACTTGATCTTTCTCGGGGCCTATCATCAACATGTCATCCACGTACAACAACAAAATGATGAAATCTTTTTCAAACCTTTTGTAATACGTATAATGGTCTAAATTGAGTCTGTTGTACCCAAGGCTAATTATGAAGGAATCAAATCTCTTGTACCAATACCTCGCCACCTGTTTTAGACCGTATAGAGATTTGTTCAACCTGCAAACCAAGTTCTCCTTGCCTGTTTCAGCAAAACCCTCTAGTTGGAGAATATAAATTTCTTCTTCAAGTTCTCCATAAAGAAATACAGTTTTCATATCTAACTACTCTAAGTGAAGATTAAATATAGCACACATTGCCAAGACCACTCTTATTATAGTGAGTTGTACCACCATGGAAAATATTTTATTAAAGTTTATTCCTTCTTTCTAAGCATATCATTTTACCACCAATCTTGCACGATACTACTCCACTTGATCATTGTCATCACGTTTTATCTTGTAAACCCATTTGTTGCCAATGGCCTTTCTTCTTTGTGGTTATGGAACATGATTCCAAGTATTATTCTTGTGTAGAGCTTCAATCTCCTTTTGCATTACTGTCATCCATATAGACACATTTGTGCTTTTGATAGCCTTGTAGAAAGTTGATGGCTCTCCATCCTTTATTAGAAGACAGCATGCAATGTTGCTCTCAATAACATATTCTAAGTGCTAAGCCAATGGTCTTCTTTCACGAGTCAACCGTCAAACTTCAAGAGTTTTAGACTCTATATGTTCTTGTTCTTTATGCTTTGATATAGCTTTAGAAGAAGTATGATTTTGAGTATTTTTCATATGCACTGTTGTAGTCTCTTTTAAAATACTATTATGTTCTTCCATTTGTATTTTATCTTCTTAAAATATGACATCTCTGCTGATGACTACCTTGTGAGTAGTGGGATCCCATAAGCGATACCCCTTCACTCCATCAATATATCCCAAGAACACATATTTTCTAGATTTTAAATCCAGCTTGTTGACTTCTTGAGTATTGTACATCATGTACACAGGACTTCTAAATATATGCAATTGAGAATAATTAGCTGGTTTCCCAGTCCACATCTCCATCAGTGTCTTCAGCTCAATTGCAGTTGATGGAGATCGATTTATCACATAACAGGCGGTATTGACAACTTCTGCCTAGAATGATGACTTTCCTAAACCTGCAGCCTTCAGCATTGCTCTTGTTCTTTCCAATAGAATTCTATTTATTTGCTCTACCACTCCATTTTGCTGTGGAATATATACCGTTGGAAACTGCCTTTTGATACCTTCATGTTGACATTAGCTGGTTTCCCAGTCCACATCTCCATCAGTGTCTTCAGCTCAATTGCAGTTGATGGAGATCGATTTATCACATAACAGGTGGTATTGACAACTTCTGCCTAGAATGATGACTTTCCTAAACCTGCAGCCTTCAACATTGCTCTTGTTCTTTCCAATAGAATTCTATTTATTTGCTCTACCACTCCATTTTGCTGTGGAGTATATACCGTTGGAAACTGCCTTTTGATACCTTCATGTTGACAGAAATTATCAAATTCATCACTGATATATTCTCCTCCATTGTCAGTCCTCAAACACTTGATCTTATTTTCAGATTCAAGTTCTACCCACGCTTTGAAAGTTTTAAAGACTACGAACATATCTGTCTTCCTTCTAATTGGATACACCCAATATCTCCTAGAGAAGTCATATATAAATGACACAAAGTATCTTGCTCCTCCTAAGGATACAACCGGTGCTTGTCAAACATCAAAGTGAATCAGGTCTAAGATGCATTTGCTTTTAGTTGTTGATGTGTCAAACTTTAACCTATGTTGTTTACTTGTAACACAGTGCTCACAAAAGGGTAAAGTAACCTTTGTAAGCCCAAAAAGTAACTTCTGATTAGAGAGAATTTTCAAACCTTTCTCTCATATATGGCCCAGTTTTTTATGCCACATCATTGTCTTCTCTTCTGCAGGACTGGTTGATGCAATTAATGCTTCTACCCTATAATATGTTTCTCTTATTAATATAAATATGTTTGCAACTATTTTTCTTGCCTTTAAAATCACTAGCGCTTCTTTGATAATTTTTATGATTCCATTGTCTATTCAACATATATGGCCCAGTTTTTTATGCCACATCATTGTCTTCTCTTCTGCAGGACTGGTTGATGCAATTAATGCTTCTACCCTATAATATGTTTCTCTTATTAATATAAATATGTTTGCAACTATTTTTCTTGCCTTTAAAATCACTAGCGCTTCTTTGATAATTTTTATGATTCCATTGTCTATTCGAATCTTACAACCAAAACTATCAAATTGTCTTACGAAAAAAAAATTCTTCTTTAAGTCTTTCACATGTCGCACTTCTAAAATAGTACGAATTAAGCCATCATACATCTTTAATTTGATGGTGTCAATGCCAACAATCTCTAAAGCATAATTATCACCTATGAACATTGTGCCTCTAGAAATGGGTTCATATGTATGGAATCAATCTCAATTAGGAGTCATATGTCATGTTTCTCCTAAATCCATTAGTCAGACCCCAATGAGCTCTTCTCTATTTATAGAGATTGTCGCTACTTCACTATATAAAACCTTTTTATCTTCTGAGGTGTTTGCAACAAATCCTTAAGGTTTTGATGACTCTACAGTATTCTCTATACCCTTTTTAAACCAACAATCCTTTTTGAAATGCCCCTTTTTATCATAGTTATAACATTTCATAGTCTTCTTACTTCTTGATTTGGACCTCCTCTACCTTTGACTCACACTAGAGCCACGCTCCGTTGATCTTTCTCTTGACATCAACAACACCTCTGCTTGGTTTGAATTGTTTCTATCTCCTTTGTTTTTGCCTCTATTTTCTTCTTTCAAGATAGCGGCTGCAACATCATCGAAGACTATAACATTTCATAGTCTTCTTACTTCTTGATTTGGACCTCCTCTACCTTTGACTCACACTAGAGCCACGCTCCGGTGATTTTTCGTAGAAGTTCTGCACGTTCATTTTTCTCTATTTGTTGACCCAACGTAGTGAGTTGTGAAAATAGAGTTCTTATTATGTTGATGTGGTTAGTCACTGACGTAATTTCTGCCATTCAAAGGTATAAAGTCTCCGCTTTAAAAAAATCTTATTGTGCAAAGACTTGGACTAGTATAGCTTTATTAGAGTATCTCATATCTCTTTAGTTGTTTTCTTCTCCACCACACTCGATAATACTTCATCAGCTAATACTAAATGTATGTTAGCAATAGCATTGCCATCCATCTTATTTCATTTTACATTATCAGTGATCTCCACGGGTCAATCTCTAATTACTACCAGGCAATTGTTTTTCCTTAAGATTGTCTTGATTCTCATTTTCCATAGTGAGAAATTGCTCCTCTTAAACCTCTCAATCTCGTACTTTGATGTCATTTTATTCACCATGATCTATTCAGTTATCACCTTTTTATAGATCTGTAATGCATACATAAATAATATCGTGTGAATAATACTTCACTCAGCAAGTTTCCACCGTACAAACAGTCCCGCTTAAAACCCAATCTCCAAATAATACTTCACTAAGCAAGTTTCCAAGAAAGATTGGAGGGGTCACAAACAGTCCCGCTTAAAACCCAATCTCCTTAGACAGAACTTCTTAAACTCTATTTAATCACCATACTGACTTTCTATATACGTCAAAAATAACATATGTGAGCAGTACTGTATGGATGAACAGTACAGTAATTGTATACACGAATAACTTTTGTGTATTAACAGTACAGTACTTGTATACACGAATAACTTTTGTGTATTAACAATACCAACCAGGAAGGCTCTGATACCACTGTTAGAATAATAGCATGCAAACCTGACAAGATAAAAGGTAAGAGATAGGATAAAATGAGAAATGAGACACATAAGAATTTACGTGGTTTATCCAATTAGGCTAAATCCACAAACAAGTATAGAAGGGTTATAATGAGTAATGTGGGAATTACAACCTCTCTTAAATAATAGAAAACAACTAAGAATCTCTCTATTATTAGGAGAAAACACATTACTTACTTTCTCACAAATACCTCACCTCTCTATTATTAGGAGAAAACATATTACTTACTTTCTCACAAATACCTCACAACTTTATGGAATTACTCTCCTCTTCTTCTCTCTATCTTGAGGTGCAAAATAAACTCAGAGACATTGCTTATTTATAGGCAAAAATAAGGGGAAAAAGGCCATAAATTATGGCACCAATTATACCATAAATTATACCAACAACTCATCTTCACTCATATTCCATTAATTATATCAACAACTCATCTCTAATTATACCAATACCTCCATTTATTTTTATCTTCCACCAATTAATTTAATAAAGTGGTGGCTTATGTTCCCCTGTCATTTTAAGGAACATAATGGAGAATCCAGCTTGGTATATGCAATACACACCGTACCAAGCTGAGATATCTCAGGGTAGATTGGAGTCTTTGCTCAATTACCAAAACCATGATTACGGATCTTACTGGATTGCCCATGTCAAACGCTTCATTGCTTGATGAAGGGACTGCTGCTGCAGAGGCAACGACAATATTCTTAAGGGAAAGAAAAAGACTTTCATTATTGCTAACAATTGCCACCCTCAAACTATTGATATTTGCAAGACTAGAGCTGGTGGTTTCAATCTTAAGGTAGTCACCACAGATCTTAAGGATATTGATTATAAATCTGGGGATGCTTGTGGTGTCTTAGTTCAGTATCCAGGGACTGAGGGTGAAGTTTTGGATTTTGGCTAGTTTATAAAGAAAGCTCCTGCTCGTGGAGTTAAGGTTGTTATGGCATCGGATTTGCTGGCGTTGACGATGTTGAAACCTCGAGGTGATATCTTTTGGGCGCAGATATCGTTGTAGGTTCGGCTCAGAGGTTTGGTGTTCCAATGGGGTATGGGGGTCCTCATGCAGCATTTTTGGCTACCTCGCAAGAGTACAAGAGGATGATGCCTGGTAGAATTATTGGTGCTAGTGTTGACTCTTCGGGAAAGCCTGCTCTGCGTATGGCAATGCAAACTAGGGAGCAGCATATTCGCAGGGACAAGGCTACCAGCAACATCTATACTACTCAAGTAAGAAATTACTGTTTATACTGTTTTTTTTTTGTTTAATATTTTGAGAAATGCTTGTATAAAGTAATGAAACTTATTAAGTTGCCCTGTCGTTTGACGAAGTTACGAGACAGAGTGTGCCTAGCTCATAATCATTGGCCCTTTGCACATTTAAGCTGGTTGTTCTTTGGTTGAAAGGAATCTCTTGTTTTGTTTAGGCTTTGCTTGCAAACATGGCTGCAATGTATGCTGTCTATCATGGACCTGGAGGCCTTAAAACCAATGCCCAAAGGGTCCATGGTCTTGCTGGAGCGTTTGCTGGACTGAAGAAACTTGGGACAGTTGAAGTACAGGGCCCTCCCTTCTGACACTGTGAAGTTTAAGTTTGTTGATGTAACTGCAATTGTTGATGCTTCTTACAAAAGCGAGATAAATTTGAGGGTTATAGATGCAAACACTGTAAGTGTGATCCCATCTATTGTGTAATTTGACTAATACTCTATGTCATGTAATTATGAGAACATGGTTTGCTTTCAGATTACCGTTTCCTTTGATGAAACAACCACCTTAGAGGATGTTGATAAACTTTTTGAAGTTTTTGCTGGTGGAAAGCCTGTGAGTACTACTCTGCTACTACATGTTCTATTAAGGTTGTCACCACAAATCATAATCTTGAAAATAATACTATGCACTTCTTTCTTTCAAATGTCAGGTCCCTTTCACAGCTGCATCTCGGGCACCAGAGGTTCAGAATGTGATCCCATCTGGACTAACAAGGGAGAGCCCTTATCTGGCTCATCCAATCTTCAACATGTATAGACTATTCCTCAAAATCTGAAACTACTCAGGGTTATTATTTGGAAGCCACTCTGATTTCTGTTTGATTTTATCAGGTACCATACCGAGCATGAGCTGCTCAGGTATATGCATAGACTACAATCAAAAGATCTTTGTGCCATAGTATGATTTCACTGGGATCTTGTACAATGAAATTGAATGCTACAAGTGAAATGATGCCAGTGACATTTCCTAATTTCACTGATATTCATCCTTTTGCGCCATGTGAACAGTCTCAAGGTTACCAGGTACATAGTTCCACATGTTTCTTAAACAGAAATTTGAGACATGCTGTGCTTTTTGGTGTACGCGAAAAAATCTTGTGCAAGATAAAGCAAATTAACCTTTGTTCAATTCCGGTATTGTCTCAGGAAATGTTCAATGATTTGGGTGAACTATTGTGTACAATTACTGGGTTTGACTCTTTCTCATTGCAACCTAATGCCGGTGCTGCTGGAGGGTATGCTGGGCTTATGGTTATTCGTGCCTGTCATAAGGTACGGTGATGCCAACTATTCAATAAAAAGACTGCTTATTCCTGCAGCTGTTGCTTTTAAGAGTGGCCTTGGCAGAAATGCTTCATGCCTTTTTATTTGAGACTTCATTTTCTGTGGGGAGCGAGCTCAATTGCATTGAGTTGTACTCATCGAGACTATGTGAAAGCATGCCTCAAAGTCAAACCTCGTTGTTTTGCTTTGACTCTCCGTTAAAAGAATTCTCACCTCAGAGAGTATGGGTTTTAAAATAAGTTGTGACCCTTTTGTATCATTAGAATCTTGAAAATATCTAGCCTTTAGTGTAATTGACTAAAGGATAACTCTTTAACATTAAAGATTTTGATATCGTTCCTATAGTTGTGTGCCCAAGGACCAAACCTTACTGTACATCATCAAATCTCGTGGGGTTTCTCTGGGTTGCATATGTGGCTGTTTCTTATGATTCTCATCTGAATGAATACAGCAGGCAAGGGGAGATCATCATCGAAATGTGTGCATTATACCTGTTTCAGCGCATGGGACAAATCCTGCAAGTGCTGCCATGTGTGGAATGAAGATTGTTTCTGTTGGAAGAGATGCCAGGGTAACATCAATATTGAAGAGCTAAGGAAGGCTGCTGAAGCCAATAAGGACAACCTATCAGCACTTATGGTCTGAAGCCAATAAGCCAATAAATTTGATTCCTTTATTGATTTAGCACTTATGGTCTGAAGCCAATAAATTTGATTCCTTTATTGATTTAAGTTTGTACTGGAAAAAATTCAGTGGAAGAGAGGTTGGAAACTTCTCATTTGATTTCAATTTCTGTTAAATTTAAAGTTACATATCCCTTGACTCATGGAGTCCATAAGTCTATAAAGAAGGAATCCATGAGATATGTAAGACAACTCATGACAATGGTGGTGAAGTATACATGGATGGGGCTAACATGAATGCTTAGGTCTGTGTTGGGAATTTCAGATCGATGGTGTACTGATAATTACTCATTGAAGACTAAATATATTGATACAATATTTAATATGGTTTGGCAAACCGTCCACATCTATGGGAAAGTTTCATATTATTAGAGATAGAGAAAAGATAAAATACAAATACATAGAGGAAAAGGATCACATCCACTCTACTTAACTCCCAACTCTCATTACTGCACTTACAGCTATTGCAATGGCAGCAAGGCTGCTGCCATTGCCCTTCTCTCTTGCTCTTCACTCTCTTACATGTACTCACCAGTCTCTCTCTCAATTTGCTCTCTAAAAGTATGTCTCTTTTATAGGCATTAATGGTAAGCTTCTTCAGCATATTTTTCAACATGGAAAGGAAAAGAAAGCCATAAAATATGACATCAATTATGTCACAAAATGTGCTTCTACTTTGTATAAGTGGAAGTAGGGTATTTGCCACAATAATGACAATATCTTAACAATCACCCCTTTTATCATTTATGTGGGCAATTGTCTTCTTGTTTTTTCAGCACAAGCTTATATCCTGCAACTTTTTCAAGCTTACCATTCTGAAAGTGTCTGCGGCCAAGTTTATAGCTACTCACCAAATCTTTCAATCACCAGAATCACCAAAGCACGCATTTTCTCACACCAAATGATTACTTTAACCAGATGGTCTCTCGCATCACACATGAAGAGTATTAACACTTGTCTCTAGGATATAACATTCCCCTTCGAGTGTATCAACCATGCTTGATCCAAAATGATTTTTCAAGCCTCACACCAAGGGTTACAACACCCCCTCAAATGGATATTTCCAAGTACAATAGTCATTGAGTACTATTTCAATGTGATCATAAGCTCACCACTCTTCCAAGAATTTACTCATCTTAGAATTGCGTCTGCCATCTGTTCCACTATAGAAACCACGCCTTACTTTTCCATGAATCTCCCGCTCTTAGTCTCAAGAGTTCAAGTAGCTTTCCACCTTTAACTATGGGGAAAACCCATCAAAGGTTGATCCATATATGTCTCTATACTATGAGTATAACAATGTCATTACCAAACTCACCACCTTGACAAGAGTCAACTTGTTTTAGGAATCTGCGCATGCCTTCTACTTTTACATAGCAGTCGCGTCTTAATGCTCCACAAGTCACCCACTTATTGTCCAAGTCAAAAGTTCTTCTAGCTTATTGACCTTAAGCATAGGGGCAATATCCAGGAAAATCAATCCGACATTTGTCTCCATACTCATCATAGCCACTACATTTGCTATCCATACACTTGTCCGCTCATATCCAACCATCGCATTAGCTTTGAGGCGTTCTGAACTTGGGCTCCTATCATGGCCTTTACACCTTCTCCTGAGGTATCTCCGTTTGTCATTATGAGGCAGTCTGATCTCAGGCTCATCTCATGGCCCTCACACCTTCTTTCTAAGGTGTCTTTACCCATTGTCATATGGCGATCTCATCCTCCTTTAGTTAAAATGTTTCAAAGTGGCTTCAAGATTCCCTACCACCATGTTTCTTTCTAAGGTGTCTTTACCTATTGTCATATGGCGATCTCATCCTCCTTTAGTTAAAATGTTTCAAAGTGGCTTCAAGATTCCCTACCACCATGTGGACTTGGGAGAGATTACTGCCACTAATCACATAAAAAGAGAGAGTTGCGGTACATTCCTCGCAATCCTCCATCTCAATTTCTATGTTTGGAGCTTCTAAACATTTTTGCTTGATAGCTCCACCTACATCAACTCTCTTTGGTGTCTTTGTCTTTCATCATATATGGTTGCACCAGCTCAATTAAGTGTTTCTAGAATAGCTCATCTTTCCATCCTTGCATGCATTAAAAAGGTCTTTGCCTATTGCCTTTATCAAGAGCACAAGAGACTTCTTTTTGTACATCCTTCACACGGTCTTTACTTTGAGCTTCATCTGGGAACTCTTCTTCTCCTTGTAGCTGTCATCTCATTACAGTACCTAATTAGATCTTATGGGTACTCCTGCACAGTCTTTGTGTGCCCTCATGCAATTTTTGTTATGTAGATTCTTCATATTCCTTGTTTATGTTTGATAGCAGCTCATCCTATCACAACATCTATTCAAGTCAAAATAGGGTGTCAATGTTTATCTCCTTACTGTATTTTTCTTCCATTATCAGGGTCTTTATCAATTCTACCCTCGAGAAATCACAGTCACCGAATCTAACTTCTTTGAAGAAATCACCACTCCATTAAATCCTTGAACATATGGAACCCAACTATTTCTTTGTGCCGTCATCTTATTAGTCTTCAACAATTTCATTACAAACTGTTTTAGTCTTCAATAATTTCATTACAAACTGTTACATATACAAAAATAGTACCATATGGATAATCCTTCAACTAAGCAAGTTCCTAGAAAAGATTGGAGGGGTCACACCGGTCCCACTTAAAACTCAATCTCCTAACCAGAACTTCATCGACTATTTCTATCCATCGTATTGTCTTTTCGTATATATAACCATTTGCTAGCATTGTTACAACTTTCCTTTTCAAGTGATCTGGGGTATTCTTGTTTTATACCTAATTTCTCAACATCTAGCGAAACTACCAGTGCTTAGATTCGTCAATTGGTCTTCATAAATTCTCCACCTCAAATCATCCACATGATCGGGTGTCTAGTGTGTCCTAATTTTTCCTTCCCTCAAGGAAAGTAAAATTTCTCCACTTAGCAATTCAACATATGTAATTGAGCAAACATGTATGATTTCTTCTTTTTTATCTCCATTGACCATCAAGATGACCTTCAGATGCCTTCTAATCAGGTAATCTCTGTTTTAATAATTCACCACCATCATTTTCGGTCCATATCTTAATGATCAGACCATATCATTGCATCTGTAACAATCAAATTAGCTAGAAACAAGTCTGAAATCGTCAAAATCGTATTTCAAAAGGCTAAGATTTGATCAAAACAATTATAGCTTAATGAACGACCTAGATTCAATCTTATATCCTCTTCCATGTAGAATCCGCTACACTAGATCTTATACCTCAGCTTACGGCTTGGCTCCAACTTAGCTCAGCTTGCAGCTGATAATGTGGCAGATGGGTCCCATAGTGCTGATGTGTCAAATAATTAGGCCCTGACATGGCATGACAACTGTGCATGTTGACGTCATGCTTATAGCATGATGACATCATCCTTATCCATGTTAGCCACATGGGTCAAGTCACCTAGTATTTGGGTCGGGTCAGCCCATCTTGGCAAAAAAGACGTGTGGCTCGCGTGTGGCGCATCTATACGTATAGACAGCTCATCGGCACATGCAGCTATGTCCAACGTCTAAATTTTGTGTCGTTTTCACCAATGCGCTCGTCTCTTCCTCCTTTATACAGTGGTATGGTCAAAACATAATTTCGATTACTTTTATTTTTTAGCAAAATCAACCACCACTTTAAACCATGTGCTTTGATACCAATTATTGGGAATTCCAGACCGGTGGTGTACTAATAATTGCTCATTGGAAGCTAAGCACACTGACACAATATTTAATGTGGTTCGGCAAACCACCTACATCCACGGGAGAGTTCCATATTATTAGAAATAGAAAAAGGATAAAATACAAATACATAGAGGAGGAAGATCACATCCACTCTACTCAACTCTCAGTTCTCATTGCAGTAATCTCATTGCTGCACTTATAGTTACTGCAATGACATCAAAGTTGTTGCCATTTCCCTTCTCTCTTACTCTCTATTCTCCTATACACATTCACCACTCTCTCTCTCAATTTGTTCTTCAAAATTATGCCACTTTTATAGGCATTAATGGTAAGTTTTTCTAGCACATTTATCAATATGGAAAGGACAAGAAAGCTATAAAACATGACATCAATTATACCACAAAATATGCTTCCACTTTGTACAAGTGGAAGTGGGGTATTTGCCACAATAATGGCAATAGCCTAGTGTGTTCTCAAACTATCTACATTGGGTTTTGCCATTCCATATATTGGTTATTTATTAACATTTTACTTCCTGTAAGCTTTCCTGTTTGATATGGTCATTTTACTTCATAGAATATTTTCTGTAGAAGACAAACAGCTTCGACACCCTTCGATTCTTATATGCACCTTTTGTGCCATGAGTTTTGGTTGTTCTTTGAGTAGAGAAGGTATCAGCATCCTAATGTTCAAAAATTCATTCTATGCCATATGAGAAGAGTTACACTTTGTAGGGTTGTGAATCAGACTGCTAGCCAGACCATGATGTCTTCTTAGTAATTCAAATCAGGAATGGCTTTGCATCATTTTGCTTTATAGACTGCATTTCAAATTTATGAGCAAATTATAGTAAAGCAAAGATGTGGAGCTGAACTTTTAGTTTTCTTTATCCCGTGCTTTTCATTCTTGAAGATTCATGGTACCTCCATAAAGCATCCGTGGGGTTAACTGAATAGCTCATGTCATCTGAACATCAAATTTCACGGAAATGTCTGGATTAGAACTATGTAAATGAGAAATCTGTTGGTGAACATGTTACATTTTGATTTTATGTTCTTCGTCCTTACAGGTTGGTCTCACAAGCCCAGGTTTTATTGGAGCTGATGTTTGCCATATCAATCTCCACAAAACATTTTGCATTCCACAATGGAGGGGGTGGTCCTGGCATGGGCCCTGTTGGTGTGAAGAAGCACTTAGCACCATACCTATCTTCACATCCAGTGGTAACTACCTCCTTCACCGCGAACAACTTCATCCGTATCTTCAGACTTGTTTAGCTTCTAAGGATGATGTGACAATGATCGGAGAAATGCTTCCTTAATTTTTATTGGACTTGAGATATGCATGAAGAAACTATTTTCATTCTTTATTGCATCTAGCATCATCCAGCTGGTAATTGGAAGATGCTGCTTGAAATTGGAGCAAATCATTTCTTCTTTTTTTGAAGTCATATTGCTTGATCTGTTTTTAGTAGTCATCACTCGCGTTGTATGTTTTTTTATGGAATTATTACTGCCAAATGTCTTCGTCATCATGTTTTCATTGTTCAGTTCTTAATTTCTTTGTCATTGTTCTGTATCTATCTATATACCACCCCCTGAACAAGCTCAGCCACTTGGCACCATTTCAGCTGCGCCTTGTGGCTCTGCACTAATCTTGCCAGTATCATACACTTACATAGCAATGATGGGTTCTAAGGGCCTAACTGATGCTTCAAAGATTGCTATACTGAACGCAAAATTAACAATATACTAAAAGGCGTGGGGAAAGCACTGTAGCTTCCCCACGCCTTTTGATTATACTTATATATAATAATTATTATAATTATAATTATCATTATATTATATTCTTTTTTCTTTTTTTTTTTCTCTTTTATGTTTTTATGGGTTTTTTTTGTTTGTATTTTTTTCTTTTAATGAATTTTTTTATTTAATTTAATTTATTAATGATAAAGTATTTTATTTAGTTATCAGACTTTTATAATATGGATCTATGTTTAATAGGTTAATCTCATTTAACCAGTCCTAAAATTTTATTTTATTTTATTTTATTTAGCATCTAAGTTTAATAGGTTAATCTGATTTAACAAGTCCTGAAATTTTATTTTATTTTATTTTATTTAATTTTTTTTATTTAATTTCGTTTGTTAATATTAAATTTTTATAATATATATTTTAAATTTAACATATTAATCCAATTAATTATAAATTAACCTATTTTTTTTTTTTTAGCTATCAACCTTTCGAATCTAAAATTTAAAGGGTTACCTAGGACATGGTAAAGCGTCTGGAGGTAATCAATCTTTCCTTGATTCGCTTTCTTGCTGTTGAGATTAATTTATGAGTATCTTGACTCTCTGATTTCTTTGTCTAGTGGCTTGCTTCTTAGAATTACTACCCCACTCTTTTCCGCGGTGTCACTGGAATAGTTGCCATGAATTCATTGTGGACTTGAGAGGCTTTAAGGTAGTTGTTGTTATTACATGTCTGTTTCTTAGTTATTGCCCTTCTGAAATGAAGCGAGTAATCGAAAACATTCGTTTTGCAAACACTGCTGGCATTGAGCCTGAAGATGGACTATGGATTTCATGCACCTACAATGTCATGGCCAGTTCCAGGAACACTGATGATTGAGCCCACTGAGAGTGAAAGCAATGTAATATCTGGAGAGGATTCCTCGCCTTTTTTCATAACCCAATCCCGTCCCGCCTCTCCCTTTCTCGCATACTGAGTTCCAATCGTATTTGACATCTTTTGCAGGCGGAGTTAGACAGGTTCTGTGATGCACTTATCTCCATTAGGGAAGAAATTGCAGAGATTGAGAAGGGAAAAGCAAATATCCACTATTGTAACCCAATTTTGGCCTCATTCATAACCAAAAGCTAATATCCACTATTGTAACCCACTTTTGGCCTAATTCATTACAATGAACTATTTTTTAATCCATAATCATAACATACAAGAGGGGAAGGGGGCTCATTAGCACAAATCTCAAATGTTCTATCTCAAAAGTAATTGCAAGAGACCAAGGAGGAAGAAAGAGGCGCTAGGAGAGGTCATTGTTCATTTGGATTTTAGAGAGGCGGAAAGAAGAGGTGGAGGCTGCCGACGCTAAAGATTGACAGATCAGGGCGATAGGGACTGGAGATAAAGGGTGTCAGTGTCTTCGGTTTTCGACGAACCGACTTTAGAGGTGGATCCTGATGAAGCCCTTGACTAACTTGAGAAAATAAGTATTGATTTGGTACCACACCGAGCAGTCAACTGAATTTACATGCAGCGACAACTGTCAAGCTCAGAAAAATAGAACCATGGGAAAGAACAAGAGATGGAGGGGAGGGGGCGTGGGGTGTGGCTGCAGTGCTCAGTAGTTATGGGTTAGGTGAAACTTCCTTCTATGCTTCGTTTTTTTTTTAAGTCAAGTTTGGTTGAACGGTTCAATCAGTTTCAACTTTCTTAAATCATAACTGAACTGGATTGAACGTTTTGTTTTTTTTTTTTTGTTGAATTGGTTTGTTTGAATTTTTTCATCTTGGTTTAGTTTTTTAATTATTTTTATTTGTTTTTTTAATTGATTGATTTTTTTGAATCAATCGTGGTCTTAAGATAAAAAAATAAAAATTGTGAAAATAGAAATGATTTATTCTCTTATACCTCTCCATATTTTATATTTTAATCTCTATCATTCCAACAAAATATTTTTTTTTGTATTTATTCTAGAATTAGAGGTGTTTAAAAACATTGACTTATCTATATTATATTTTTATTCATCCTGATTTAATTTATTAAAATTAAATAATATAAATATTTATAGATGATAATAGATTTAAAAAACTTATAAATAGATATTATGAGTTAGATGTAGGGTGTGATTTTTAAAACCTATTCAACTTGTATAATTTAATGTAAATAACTTAGCCTTTTGTATAAATAATATTTTTCCTTTTTTTTTTTCCTCTTTCTCACCTTTGCACTCACAAGCACTTAGCACTCACAGCCACTTCTCATTCTTTTAATTTCTTTCCTTTTAGTTCTCCTCTTCAAATTTCATATTCTTAATTATCTATTATAACTAATATTCTTCACAAGTAATGAACTTAAAAGTTTGTTTTGAATTTTGATATACAAGTTTAATTTTTTTGATTTGATAATTAAGAGTTCATGAGAAAATAAATGAAAATTTCAAGAATTCACATTGAATTTTTTTTAGTCAAATCATAAACCCTTAAATATTTTGTAGTGTTTTCCTATTAATTTATATTTATATTATATTGCACTCTAACTGTTTAATAAAATACTTGATTGTGATTTTTTTTTATTTAGTTTTTTTGAGGAAAATATAATAATTTCTATGTTGTCTCTAATATATGTATTTTAAAGGTTTTATCTAATTCTAGCAATTATAACCTAATTTTTTTTTAAGAATTATCAAAGAATAAAAAAATTAATACACCTAACTTTTGGAAATTTGCAATATCCACAAAAATTTTAACCCAACTAGATTCATCCAACCCATTTAAATCCAAAAATATAAAATGGGATGGGTTTGGATACAATTATAGGTTAAAACCTGATTTACTATTTCCATAACCATCCTTACTTAAAATATTAACAAAACACAATCCTAATATATTAATATTTGATCATACTCCCGTACATCTATTCCATACTAATCAAGTCCAAGGTGGTGAGGAGATGATTTATTCTCTGATACCTCTCCAAATAGAAATAGATTTATTTTATATTTTAATCTTTATCATTCCAACAAAATATTTTTTTTTATATTTATTTTAGAATTAGAGATGTTTAAAAAAATTGACTTATTTATGTTATTTTTTTATTCCACCTGATTTGATTTATTAAAAATAAATAATATAGATATTTATAGATGATAATAGATTTAAAAAACTTATAAATAGATATTATGAGTTAGATGTAGGGTGTGATTTTTAAAACCTATTCAACTTGTATAATTTAATGTAAATAACTTAGCCTTTTGTATAAATAATATTTTTCCTTTTATTTTTATTTTTTTTCTCTTTCTCACCTTTGCACTCACAATCACTTAGCACTCACAGCCACTTCTTGTTCTTTTAATTTCTTTCCTTTTAGTTCTCCTCTTCAAATTTCATATTCTTAATTATCTATTATAACTAACATTCTTCACAAGTAATGAACTTAAAAGTTTGTTTTGAATTTTGATATACAATTCTAATTTTTTTGATTTAATAATTAAGAGTTCATGAGAAAATAAATGAAAATTTCAAGAATTCACATTGAATTCTTTTTAGTCAAATCATAAACCCTTAAACATTTTGTAGTGTTTTCCTATTAATTTGTATTTATATCATATTGCACTCTAACTGTTTAATAAAACTTAGCTGTGATTTTTTTTATTTAGTTTTTTTGGGGAAAATGTAATAATTTCTATGTTGTCTCTAATATATGTATTTTAAAGGTTTTATCTAATTCTAGCAATTATAACCTAATTTTTTTTAAGAATTATCAGATAATAAAAAAATTAATACACCTAACTTTTGGAAATTTGCAATATCCACAAAAATTTTAACCCAACTAGATTCATCCAACCCATTTAAATCCAAAAATATAAAATGGGATGGGTTTGGATACAATTATAGGTTAAAACCTGATTTACTATTTCCATAACCATCCTTACTTAAAGTATTAACAAAACACAATCCTAATATCATTAATATTTGATCATACTCCCATACTAATCAAGTCCAAGGTGGTGAGGAAAACTTTTTCCCTATAGGTTGGAAGGAGGTTTGAGGATCCATATTAATTTAAAAATATAATATATATTTTCTATTTTCTATTAATATTTATAGTTAATATGCAATGAAAAATTAATATTAAGTATATATAAACATTGAGTTTGAGTTTAACATGACTATCATATAGTTAAATATAAATTTAACAAATTCATTTTGAAAGATGAATTATTCTAAATATATACAAGATGAAAGACGGAAAAAAAACAATAAATACTAACTAAAATTAAAAGGTGTGGAGAAATTATTATTTACTAACATTTATTGCATTGTTAATTACATTAATAACCCATAATGTTTGCTTTTTTTTTTGTTATTTAATTTTTTAATGATTTTTTTCAATTTTTTTTGTTGATTCCATCTTTTAATATTAATTAAGATGATTGAGAATTGAGTTTTATAATTTATTTTATTTTATTTTTTTCTATAAATTTAATATAGTTTATGGATTTGTCAAGTTAACCCAAGTTGCCCTAATTTATAAGTTTGGTTGGGTATCTTTTTTTTTTTTAATAAAACTTGATTTTTTATCGTTTATTTTTTTATATAAGTAAAAAAATAGTTTTAGAAAAAAACTATCTTTTTAATTTTATAAAGTTCATGAACTTATTCATAAATTTAACTAATTGGGGGCTTATAGATCTAGGAAATTTAACCTTTTTTAATTAATTTTTGTTAATTTTATCCATAAATATTAAATTAATTGAAAATTCAGTTTTATAATTGATTTCATTTTATTTTTTATTAAATTATTATAATTGAATTTTCACTATCTCAAATAAATTAATCCATATACATATCATATTGTGTTGCAGTGTTATTTCCTATCCATATCCTTGTTTCATAATTAATAATTTTCTCAAAAAATATATAAGATATATTTTTTCAAAATTAATAATTTTGTGTATCTTACCAAATCTTTTAAATCTTAAGGCATATATTTCTACTTATGCTAGTGAGGGATGAAATCTGATTTCTCTTTCATACCTTCCTAGATTAGGACTAGAGATGTCTGTCTATAGGACGGTGCATCCTCCCCGGCAGGACCAGTCAATCATTCCCTCGTACATAGATCTGGGCTAAGTTTGTGTCCTTTCTTTATGGACCAGCCATGCGCCTTCCAAGACTAACCCAACCTTACATTTCCCCTTGCATAGACCTTGTCGTGGGCTAGCCACATATCCTCGTTGATTGACTTTGAATCCTTCCTTGGCAAACTTGCCACGCGTCCCCTGAGACTAACTTTGAATAAAGAAAAAAGAATGAAAGAACGACTGAAGTACAATGGGTAATAGGAGGCAAAAACCAATATTACAGATATTTTGAATTTATGAAGCCTAAGTTAGTTTAGACAATTTATACTTAGATTCCAAAATTGTATCTGTTAGAATTTTATTTAAAAAAAAAAAAAAGAAGACCACATTAGAGTGAACTTTTTATTTCACAGGTCCGTATGACCACAGTTTTTCAAGAAAATTAGTAATTTTAGCCCGTGTATTTAGACATAAAATGTACTTAGAGATAAGTTTATAGACATTTCGGTTATATATATATATATATATATATATAAAAGCATTGAGGTAGCATGCATGATCCCCTTCGTGGCATGAGATGTTTAGCTGATAAGTTTATAAATTAGATTTGATATAAAAAGGACAGACACCCAAAAGTTTAGGAACAAATGAGTAAAAATACGATAAATCAATTAAAATAAATAAATAAATAAAATAAAACTACGAAAAATAATTGATTATAATATTTAAAAAAAATTGATTCAATTCAGTTTTAATTTTATATATTTAAAATAAAAAAACAAAACAAACAAAAAATAACCCATTAAAAAGTTTTAAAAAGTCCAAAAAAAATATAATTTTATATTTTTAATATAAAATAACTAAATTAAACTGAAATCGAATTAAATCAAACCAAGTCGAAACAGGTTGATTGGATTTTAACTTTTAATTTAAAATAATTAAATTTAAATTAGATGATTAAAACCGTTTTGTTTGGTATTAATTTTTTAATATATATTTTATAAAATTTTAGTTTAAATATTTTTATAAATAAAAAACACACCAAACCAAAAATAATTACCAGTATAACAAACCATAATATTCGAGTGTCTGAATGGCTCCATCCGAAAGGCTAATTAAGAGACCTGAAGCTTGGTGGTGATCCCAAAGATGTCAGAACTTGTTTTCGAAATCAAAATCCGCTCTTAAGGATCTGCTTAACTGGCCAGCTTGTTTCTCCTGAGGAATTATATCTTTCTTATTTATCATTTCCTTGATTTCTATATACATTAATTGAATATTTTAGATTTGTGGGTGATTTTTAATTTTCCCATTTTGTCCTTATTTGTCCAGGACAAACTAGCTATTTATAGGCATTTGGTCATCAAGTTTCCTTCTTGTTGTTTATTTTACAAGTTTTTGAGCGAATTATGAAATCAAATATCTTGCTTTGCGTTGGGTCACTTTAAACTTTAATAACTAGTCTTTATTGGCTTGGAACTGACTTCATCAGGAAGCATCTTACGTTTATCGATGAAAGCTCTTTTTATTTCTTTTTAGGAATAGCTATGCTCCATGTGTGTTGGTCCACAGGGCTGATTTTAAACAAGCTATTTATAATCTATATAATATAATAATGATTATTTATGGAGAACTTAACATTACAGGATTGAATCCACAATCAAGATAACTATGAATCAAAATATATCAGCACTTGAGTTAGCTATGTGCTTGTAAGGTGTGTAATAAATTCAAAAATTAATTATAATAAACTAATTTGAATATCCCAAGTTTTATATATATATATATATATAAGCTGAAAAAATATCATGTTAATGTGGTATAGTTATGATGACTTCTCCAAATCGAAAGAAACAAACCATAATAAATTAGTAATAATTTTATCCAAATATTTTTATTTGTACAAGCTAGACTAATCCATAATTAATTTAATTTAAATTTCAATTTTAATATATAAAATCAACATTTTATATAAAGAAAGCAAGATTGCAATCCTATCACATAAGACAAAATAGATAAAAGGCAGGTGTAAATACATAAATTGCCCCCCAAAAACCCTTTTTTAATAAGTTATATGTGACAGGGGTATATTAGTAATTATACCTCTACAAGGACACCAAGGGTAAAATTGTAATTTTACCCCTCTCCATCCTTAATTCCCTACTGCCGGCACTAGGCTCTCTGCCCTGCAACGACAACCATTGTTATTGCTGCTAGCTAGCAACTTGAGGGATAGCCCCTCGCGTTGGTGCTAGGGCTGCTACCAGGCAAGCGCTAGCAAGGCAACAATCATGATCTATCGCCTTGTCATGCCTTGTAAACCAATGGCGTGCTAGCCTGTGAGCTAGGCCAAGTGCTCCATCGGCTAGCAATACTGCTAGCGGAGGCGCATCGATCATAATTTTTTTTTTTTTAATATCTACTAAATTCTACCTAGATTCACAAAAATCTAACCATATTTAGCAGAAATAGTACACATTCATTTAAAAAAAAACAAGAGAGAAAATATAATTTTGGAAATATAATTATGTATATAAAATTAATTCAAAATTAACGTCGATAACTATTAAAGCATATAATTAATAACCCTAATTATCTAACGATGACTCTAATACCATTGTTAGGTTTCCAAGTATTATACATACAATAAAAATAAAAATAAAAAAATTATTTGAGAGTTCCTAGGATCTTTTTAGACATATCTAGAGTTGTTTATGGATTTATTAACTAAAAATTTGATTTTCTTCAATTTTGAATAATTTTTTATAAGGCTAGGTTGATTCACATGAGTTATCAATGATAAATGTTCTATATTTCTATTTAGAAGAAAGGAATTGATATGCCTAGAGTGCTAGCTCTCTATTATGTGATTCATATAGTGTTTCTATCAACTAAAAAAATAAGAGATATAATTTATTATTTATAAAAAAAATATAAAAAACCCTATACATGAGTAAAATATCAATTTGTCTCTTAAATAATATGCATATATTAATTTAAGATAATTGTAGAAATTAACTCAATCAAGTCCTTACTTGATTTTTCTACATGTTGAAATATATTTCATGAATTAATTATATTCTAGTCCTTAATTTTTAAAATGTATTTTAATCAAGTTATACTTAATTATATCATTTTAGATTAATCTATGACTAATGGTTATTAATGTTTGTGACCCATTAAATTTATAATATGATAACTCAAATATAAATTATAATTTTGATTAAATAGAATTAAATAAATCAAATAATTAATTAATTTGTATTAATTAGCAACGTATCATGATCCCTCAAATATTAAAAAAATCATTATTAGTTAACTTAACATTTCAGTGACTGGTTTTTTAATATAATTAGTATTATTTTATCAATAATATTCTGATTTAACAATAAAGCATGAAGTATATTTGCTATATTAAATTATGTTTGTTTTATACATAATAGTCATTAATTGTTTGAATAAGATTTTAAACTCTTTTCAAATCTTATTCTACTTTGTTCAATGATTTCTCGGTCAATAATATTTATGAATAAATAAAATATTTTTTTTCTAATTCACCTAGAATGATGAATCTTTTTTTAATCACTCAAATGCTTTCATATAATTTATATTATACTTAATATATATCCCTTCGTTGCCTTAATTAAAATAATATGTAATAAGATCAAAATATAATTTTTTTATATAAGATAATTTAATGATTCTAAATATAAAAATTACTTACATAAATGTTATGTGAATTTTTCCATAAAAATAGATAATTTCTCCATATAAAATTCTCATTCAAATTAATTTAGTATACATGTTTTTTAGTTTTAGATATTTTTCACTATTACCAGAGGTAAAAATAGTACATGCAAAGGAATCACAGGAAAGCCATTGATGAACCTCCCCCACGCCTTAAGAAAAAAGGCAAGCAATGACAACGCCGAGTGTCAAAAGCGGAGAAGTAATAGCAGAAGGGAGCGTCAAACCTCAGCACAAAAGAAGCAAGCAAAACAAAACAAAACAAAACAAGCAGCATCCTCAGCTACAATGGGGATTCTAGACCTGCAAAGGTAAAAAAAAGATAGCTTTCTTAAAAAAAAAAAAAAGGAGAAGAAGCATGCAATGGAGAAGTAAAATGATATGAAGGTCAAAATGCCTATAAATGAAGAACAATGAAAAACAAAAGATGCGCAGGTAATAATCAAGGAAAATAACAAACTGTTAAAATTGTAGCAGTAATGGCATGCTCTCAATTCTTAAATGGACTCCTCTACACAGTTAATGATCAAATTATCCAGGAAGAACGATTCAAGGAATGGCAGCAAGCCAATTCAAACAGATAAGCAACGGTGTTAACTGTGTAACTCTAACAGCTTTCTTCCACAATCAAGTTCTTAAGAACTCGTAAACTAAAATGATTAAAATAAAGAAAAAACAAAGAAATTTTGAATTACATAGATACAAAAGCGCTAAGATAAACTTACTATAGTAGCAGGAAAATCTTCTTTCAAAATTCTCTTTACGTAGCCCAGAAAGGAGACGATTTCTAAAATGTAAATCATTGAAACATTTCATCAAACACAAATATTAATTTGTAACAACTTAAGGGCAAAACTAATCATGTCAGCTGATCAAAAAACCAAAAGTTGAACTTTCTTTTCTTTTCCTTTCGATTGAGAAAACCAGAGGATACATATGGAGAAAGAGAAAGAAAAGAAATAACTATATATGATAAAATCTAAAAATCAGTGTTTCTAGTTAGAAGAGAGAGATGACCTGTTGTGTTGCCTGTGGACAGCTATTCGTATCTTCCTTTTCCAGTTTAGTTACTTCAAGATGACTTTCTTCTTGTTTACGAAAAGAAAGCGAAAAAAGATGGGTTGCAGTTCAAAATCTCACGATACTGTTAATAAAAAAATAATTAAATAATACAACTCATTTCTGTGTAGTTTCTGTCATGAAAGAGAAGGAAATCAAGAAATATCATTTTCCCGTGGTTTGTAGCCATGAAAGAAAGGAAAGAAAATCAAACTTACAAGAAGTTTATTACTAAATAAAAACTCCAAGTCAAGTACTAAACCGATTGATCGTTTCTGAAAGTTTCAAAATTCAAAATCTGATTTACTTTCATTATTACACCCCCACCGTCTCCTTTTACATAATATTGTAGTTTCATGTGCATGTAGAGTTGTTTTATTCAGTTTTCGCTTGCAGGCCGGGCATCTAGTTATGCAGCCATGAATGCGCTTTCTGCAGATCTTGCAGAACGTCATTCCGCTTTTGATGTGGGAGTCCCACTTCATTCTCTTACAGTACGCTGCTATATCCATCTCTTTGGAGTTCATCTGGCATCTTTTTGCTCTGGATTCATTGAATGAACTGTATTTAGTTAATGCAGCTTTTGTTTTTAACGTAAGCTTCACAAAAGTACAAGCAACTCTTTATTGATCTACCACTTGACCACTAGATTTATATATTTGCATTTAATGAACTAGATCTTGATTACATGTTTAAAAAATTCTTTCTTTTGTTTTTCCAAGTGGTTTGATTGAAAGAACATGATATTTAATTGATGAACAAATCTGCTGCATGGCTGCGGGGAATCTAGAGTGTGTTTGGTAATATGGTAGTGGTTGCTTTTCAAATAATTTTTTCTGCGGGGAATCTAGAGTGTGTTTGGTAACGTAGTAGTGGTTGTTTTTCAAATAATTTTTTGTGTCAAAATAAATTTTAATGATTTTTTTTATTTTTTAAAAATCAAATCTTAATAATTTTTTTTATTTTTTAAAAATTATTTTTAATATCAGCACATCAAAACGATCCAAAACGTACAAATTATATTAAATTTTAATAAAAATAAAAAATAAAATTTTTTAATTTTTTAAAAATACAGATTCAACTGCGTTCCCAAACACTATCTTAATAATATAACTTAATATTTTTTACTATTCAAACAACCCTCTAGTTGAAAAGACTAATAATTGGATTACTTCCACAAATTTAAATACAATAATTTTTTTTATTTTTTTATTTTTGAAAGGACATCCTTTTACTTTGTAAGGTGGAGTTGTGCCATAATTTTATTTTATTTTTTTATTTGACGGTAAGAGCATATCTCAATCATCATTTGAGCGTATATTAATCGAGAATAAATCTCATTCTCGAAAGATTTTAAGTTGCGCCTCCACATGAGGTTAATGCAATCAATTTAATATTTGAATGCTAATCTCAAAATTTGAACCCAGTAAATCAAAATCATGGAATACATGTCGTATTAATTCCAAATAAATGTAACTTTTCGCCTAAGGTGTACCCTAACTACATAATTTGTTGATGGCAAACCATAGTAACATTGAATTGAAACTAATATATATTATCAGTAAAATAAAATATATAGGAAAATTAATGAAAATAAAATTAAAAAAAAATAAAACAATCCCTATTTTTATTTTGGCATGAAAAACTTAGTTTGGTCCCTATAATTTTAATTTATGCATTATTTGGTCACTAATGTTTTAGCATTTTATGTTTCAATTTCAAAAGTTATTTCTTTTCCACATTTTAAGCCATAAATATTAAGAGATGAGAGACAAAATCATCAAAAATTATTAACAAAAAAAGAAAGTAATCAGATGATCATATTTTGGACATAACAAATATTAATCATGGCATTAATGATTTTATCTTGGAAAGAAAGTTCAATAAATGTAGTTTTGCTCTTTAACTATAAAATTGAAGTGAATGATATGTCATTAGTTTTTTTAAGAAAAAAATACTCGGGTTTTTTAATATTTGGTCTCTTTTTATTTTTATTTTTTATTCAAATTTTAATTATTAACGTCTCTTTTATTTTTAAAATTATATAGTTTAACCTAATTAATTTTTTAATTGTTTTTATTTCATAATACTTCAAATAGATTATTGTAATTTGTCTTTGAATTTTTTTCTTTTATATTTTATATAAATAATTTGTATTTGCATGATGCATTTATAAAAATAAAATTATTTATTCCTAGCAACCAAAATAAACCTCTAAGATAAAATAAATAAAAACTTATAAAATAAAATTAAAAATAGCCTAAGTAAAATATTTGTATGCATATATATTTTTTTCTTTTACTATACAGACCAACTTTCCATTTTAGTATTTAATTAGTGTTAACAACTCTTTTCTTACCTATATTGTTTTAATTCATCTTATTAAATGTAAGTATCATATTTTTTTAATTAAAAAAAATTCATGATACTTGAAAATAAATCCATCATGTTGGCACCTTCTTCTCTTACATTAGAAATTAGCTTAGAGTTCTACTTGTATCATAATGTGAATTATAGGACTAATATATATCATACCAACAACATAAAATAATAATAAGAAGTTCTTCACTAGCACTATATAGTTTAATTTTTTAATTTCATGGAGTTCCTAAATCAATACATTATTTGAAATCATATATCACCAACCAATATTAAAATGCTACATTCATTATAATCTCTTTTCAAGAATATTTTCTTGAGAGAGTGATTCTAAGGAGAAGTCAAACATAGGAAAAATATGTATAACAACTCTCATTCTCTACATTTCTTTATAGTGTTTTTGGCTTGTAATAGATATATGACTCACTGCTTTGGGTATTAATACTACAGCTTTCAATCTAAATAGTTTTAATTTCAACTAATTTATAGTTGACAGTAAAGGTCGTCTAATTAATACCTATTATTAATTATGCTAACCTTGGTATAGAAGTTATGCATGAATTTAATACTTATAATTTCTCTCTATAGAACATATTTGCGTACGCGGTGCAAACTACATTCTTTAAAATTTTATTTTTTTGCTAAAAATTAATTTTTTTATGTGTTTTGGATTGTTTTGATGCTTTGATCTCAAAAATAATTTTAAAAAATAAAAAAATTATTTTGATACATTTCGATACAAAAAATACTTTGAAAAGCAACCGTAACAACACTCACAAACAAGCCTTGTTGTTGAAATTCCATCTACAAATATATAAGACTTTTGTTTTAGTGTGTTTGAGCTCGGGGGTGTTCGGAAGTGCAATGCCAACCCTCTTAATTGAACAAGAAATTGGTTGTTTTTTTTTTTTTAAGTATTTTTATTTTTAGTGATAGTTAAAAGATCAAGTTGAATGGTAAATGATTAGTACTTAAAAGTGCATTTTTATCAAGGTTTTATATCATCATTTTGCACTTGAAGTATCAATAACTCCTTAACTAAAACATGTTTTATAATAATGTATCTAATAAGATAAGATACCTATAATTTGTGGTAAATGTCTATTTTTAATGCAGACTTATCACATAAATGAAAGGATTGATTGATGACTTGAAGAACTTAAATTGCAAGGATAAAGAGATGGCCAAACAAAGAAAAGAGATATCGGTGCAATCTAAACCGGAACACTATTCGGTAATTGGGTCATATCTGGAGCTACAGATCTCAGATTTAGGTCCAATTTATATGGATGGAAAGGTAAGACATAGGCCTACAACTTTCATATGGAGCCCAAGATCTAAAAAGGCCATTATCAAGTCCAAATTGTAGCAACAACAAAGAAGCCCGAATCTGTCTTCCAGCCCGAGCACTGTTCGGTATTTTGGCCATATCTGGAGTTCTAGAAGTCCAAATGAGCTGAATGTTTTACACAAGAAAGCTGAGACAATTGCCTACAACTTTCATGTTTACAACTGGCTCCAATTTTGACGTTATCAATGACGTTTTGGGCAGACAAGAGAAGATAAGGATTGTCACCAAGTCAAAAGTTGGTCACCCACTTATCAATTAGTCATCAAATCAATAGTTCCTAATTTTGGCCTATAAAAGGAGGCATTTGCCATGCATTTAGGCATCTTGGTTTCCAGATCAAGATCATGCTCTTCCTTTCTCTCTTTGTATTTTTTATGCTTTGTTTTCATTAATATTAAGTTTATGCCTTTCATTTCCTTTCCTTTACTTAGTTAACTTTTATGTTCTTATTTTGTTTATCTATTTTGCTTTCTTTCATTATGTCTAGCTAAGTTAATTATGTCAAGGTGAAAAGGTTACACTAATGGTGTAAGAATAAGTATAATGTAAACTTAATATGGACTTTAATGTTTGATACTAACATGTTTTATATTTGTTATCTTGTTCACTCTTTAATACTTTGCTTGTTAAATGACTAATCTTGATTTATGTTGTATAACACTTGGTACAACAAATGCTTGGCACTTTCATAGCCCATAATGTATGGTATAACCGACACCTGAGCTATGAAAGGAACTTGATTTATTGTTAACATAAGTTATAATTATTAGAAATTTGAATCTTAGTAATTTGCAAATAGAATACAAGGAATGGATGTAGCCTCTTAGAATTTAATAAAATAAAATAAAAAAATATAAATAATAAACTATAATAAATAATAAGCAATTATATTTTTCTTTTCAAATTCTAATATTTAATAATTATTAATAAATTAATGATGAGATTTATTATTATTTTTTGCTTGTCCTTATAAATTGAGATATAAATTGAGAGTGGATGTAAATTCTTTCAATTTATGACCCACAATAAGATATATTATATAAATAAGTGAAAGCTCCTTTGCATTATGGAGAACAATAGCATGACTAATCATTATGAATATAATGGTAGATGTTCAGGACTATGTTACTATTAAATATATTTTTTCCTTTATGCTAAGTTTATTTATTTCTTTAATAAATGATTTGCTACAAAAAGATTCTTTGTTTTAGTGAAAGTGTTGTAATTAGTTCCTTTTTTTTTTTAAAAAAAAATAAAGAAATAAATCTTATTTTCTTTTATATTTACTATGGCAACAAAGAATCAAATTATCTCTAAATTTATTGTTTTTCTACTTCTTTTTTAAGGAGTAGGACAACCCTAGGTTGTAAATGTTTTCCTACCGATTAAGACTCTCTCCCCACTACCTCAATAGGGATGATCTACAAGGTTTATAATTACTTCTTTTACTACATGACATATACGTAACTAACATTTAGATTCAGCTCTACCCAAACTTTTATGATACAACCAGTATTCCTTGTTCAACTACTGTTGAACAGTTTTTGGATATTAAATGAACATTCTTATAATATAGTTTCACTACAACACCTAAAGCTCTAGCTAATTATTAACCCTTTCAAGTGTAATATCTATGTAATTTTTATGTTATGTATGGTTTGATAATATTTTTTTTTAACTAGAATCAAAATCTTTGTTTATAGCTTGGTCAACCTGAGATTTCAATTTGACAATCCTTTTCAAAAAGAACTAAAAATTTTCTTTAGCTTAGTGAACCTGAAATCCCTATCTGACGATCCTATTTAACTAGAAACAAAATATATATTTATAGCTCGATTAACCTGAAATTCCAATATAACAATTCCCTTTAAGTTGAACCAAAATTTGTGTCTATAGCTCAATTAACCTGAAATTTTAATATGAAAATTCCCTTTCATCATAATCAAAATTTGTGTCTATAGCATGGTTAACTTGAAATTCCAGCCTGACAATTCCCTTTAACTAGAATCAAAATCTTTGTTTATAGCTTGGTCAACCAAAAACCCACTCTTACAATCCTTTTGAACCAAAATAAAATCTTTGTCTCTAGCACGATCAACTTGAAATTTCAATTTGATAATCTCCTTTAACCAAAATCAAAATTTTGTATATAACACGGTTAACATGAAATCTCAATTTGGCGATGCCTTTTAATCAGAACCAAATTTTTTGTGGATGACGCATCATTAGTTCTTTCAAGAAAAAATTAACCAAGCACGCTCGGGCTTTTTAACATTTGGTCTCTTTTTATTTTTATTTTTTATTCAAATTTTAATCATTAACCTCTCTTTTATTTTTAAAATTATATAGTTTAACCTAATTAATTTTTTAATTGTTTTTATTTCATAATACTTCAAATAGATTATTGTTATTTGTCTTTGAATTGTTTTCTCTTATATTTTATATAAATAATTTGTATTTGCATGATGCATTTATAAAAATAAAATTATTTATTCCTAGCAACCAAAATAAACCTCTAAGATAAAATAAATAAAAACTTATAAAATAAAATTAAAAATAGCCTAAGTAAAATATTTGTATGCATATATATTTTTTTCTTTTACTATACAGACCAACTTTCCATTTTAGTATTTAATTAGTGTTAACAACTCTTTTCTTACCTATATTGTTTTAATTCATCTTATTAAATGTAAGGATCATATTTTTTTAATTAAAAAAAATTCATGATACTTGAAAATAGATCCATCACGTTGGCACCTTCTTAGAGTTCTACTTATATCATAATGTGAATTATAGGGCTAATATATATCATACCAACAACATAGGATAATAATAAGAAGTTCTTCACTGACATTATATAGTTTAATGTTTTTTTTATTTTCATGGAGTTCCTAAATCAATACATTACTTGAAATCATATATCACCAATCAATATTAAAATGCTACATTCATTATAATCTTTTTTCAAGAATATTTTCTTGAGAGAGTGATTTTAAGGAGAAGTCAAACATAGAAAAAATATGTATGAGAACTCTTATTCTCTACATTTCTTTATAGTTTTTTTTGGCTTATAATAGATATATGATTCACTGCTTTGGGTATTAACACTACAACTTTCAATCTAAATAATTTTAATTTCAATTAATTTATAGTTTACAGTAAAGGTCGTGTAATTAATACCTATTGTTAATTATGCTAACTTTGGTATAGAAGTTATGCATGAATTTAATACTTATAATTTCTCTCTATAGAGCATATTTGCAAACGCGGTGCAAATCACATTCCCCAAAAATTTATTTTTTTTTGCTAAAAATTAATTTTTTATGTATTTTAGATTGTTTTGATGCTTTGATCTCAAAAATAATTTTAAAAATAAAAAAATATTATTTTGATGCATTTTGATATGAAAAGCATTTTGAAAAACAATTGTAATAACACTCCCAAACAGGCTTTGTTATTGAAATTCCATCTACAAATATATAAGACTTTTCTCTTAGCGTGTTTGAGCTCGGGGTGGGGGGGGGGTGGTTTGGAAGAGCAATGCTTAATTGAACAAGAAATTGGTTGTTGCTTTTTCTTTTTTTTAAAAGTATTTTTATTTTTAGTGATAGTTAAAAGGTCAAGTTGAATGGTAAATGTTAGAAATGTGAATCTTAGTAATTTGCAAATAGAATACAAGGAATAGATGTAGCCTCTTAAAATTTAATAAAATAAAATAAAAAATATAAATAATAAATGAATAATAAACAATAGTCATTTATATTTTTCTTTTCAAATTCTAATATTTATTAATTATTAAGGAATTAATGATGAGATTTATTATTATTTTTTACTTGTCCTTATAAATTAAAAATTGAGAGTGGATGTAAATTTTTTCAATTTATGACCCAAAATAAGATATATTATATAAATAGGTGGAAGCTCCTTCGCATTATGGAGAAGAATACTTCTCTTACTATATAACATATACGTAACCAACATTTAGATTCAATTCTACCCAAATTTTTATGATACAACTTAGTATTTAATTATATGACATATATGTAACCAACATTTAGATTCAATTCTACCCAAATTTTTATGATACAACTTAGTATTTACTTACTTGTTCAACTACTGTTAAACAATTTTTTGATATTAAATGAACATCCTTATAATATAGTTTCGCTACAACATCTAAAGCTCTAGCTAATTATTAACCCTTTCAAGTGTAATATCTATGTAATTTTTATGTTATGTATGGTTTGATAATATTTTTTTTAACCAGAATCAAAAAAATTTTTTATAGCTTGGTCAACCTCAGATTCCAATTTGACGATCCTTTTTAAAGAGAACTAAAAATTTTCTTTAGCTTGGTTAACCTGAAATCCCTAGCTAACGATCCTATTTAACAAGAAACAAAATATATATTTGTAGCTCGGTTAACCTAAAATTCCAATATAACGATCCCCTTTAAGTTGAACCAAAATTTGTGTCTACAGCTTAATTAACCTGAAATTTCAATATGAAAATTCCCTTTCATTATAATCAAAATTTGTGTCTATAGCATGGTTAACTTGAAATTCCAGCCTGGCAATTCCCTTTAACTAGAATCAAAATCTGTATTTATAGCTCGATCAACCAAAAACCCCACTCTTACAATCTTTTTGAACCAAAATGAAATCTTTGTCTCTAGCATGATCAACTTGAAATTCCAATTTGGTAATCTCCTTTAACCAAAATCAAAATCTTTGTATATAGCACAATTAATATGAAATCTCAATTTGGCAACGCCCTTTAATCAGAACCAAATTTTTTGTCTATAGCTTTGTTAACCTTAAATCTCAATCTAGCGATCTTCTTTAATTAGAATCAAAATTTATGCCTACATTGTGGTTAACCTGAAATCCTAATTTGATGTTCCTTTTAACTAGAACAAAAATGTGTGTCCACAGTGATTAGTACTTAAAAGTGCATTTTTATCATGATTTTATATCATCATTTTGCACTTGAAGTATCAATAACTCCTTAACCAAAGCATGTTTTATAATAATATATCTAATAACCTAAGATACCTTTAATTTGTGGTAAATATTCAGTTTAAATGCAGGTCGATCACATAAATGAAAGGATTTATTGATG
>NW_011500584.1:68368-86559 GCF_000495115.2 Populus euphratica
TACTACTACTACTACTACTACTACTACTATTAATACTATTACTATTGTTGTTGTTGTTATTGTTGTTGTTATTATTGCTATTATTGTTGCTTATAATTGTTGTCTATAATTTGTACAATTAACCTCCCTGTGGTTCGACCCCAGTCTTGCCGGGTTATTTATTACTTCGACACTCCTACACTTGGGAGAAGACATCAATCTTTTAGTCGTGTCACACAGCTTGGTTAATCTAAAATCATAATATGACAATTCCTTTTAACCAAAACAACAATCTATATCTACAACTCGGTAAACCTGAAATCCCAATCAAGTAATTTCTTTTAACCAAAACCAAAATCTTTGTCTATAGCTCGGTAAACCTAAGTTCCCAAACTAGTGAACGTCTTTAGCCAAAATCAAAATCTCTATTTATACATCGGTTAACCTAAAATACTAATTTGATAACTCCCTTTAAGTAGAAGAAAAATATTTTTTTTAGCTCGGTTAACTTGAAATCTCAATTTGTCGATACCCTTTAAATACAACTAAAATATTTGTCTTCAGCTCAGTTCACTTAAACTCAAAATCTGTCAATTTTTTTTAACTAAAACCAAAATCTTTGTATGTAATTTGGTTCATTGGAAATCTCAGTCTAATGATTCCCTCTAATAAAACCAAAATCTTTGTTAATAGGTTAGTCAATTTAAGATCCTTATCTAACAATCCCCTTTAACCAGAAACAAAATCTTTTTTTTATAGCTCATTTAACTTAAAATCTAAAATTGGAGATCCATTTTAATCAGACCTAAAATCTTTATTTGTAGCTCAGTTAACCTAAAATCTTAATCTAACGATCCCTTTTAAACAAAACCAAAATTTTTGTTTATAGCTCGATCAACTTGAGATCCTTATCTAGCGATCTCCTTTAACTAGAAACAAAATCTCTGTTTATAGCTCGGTTAACTTGAAATCACAGTCTAAGAATCCACTTTAAATATAACCATAATCTTTGTCTATAGCTTAGTTAACCTGAAATCCAAATCTGACGATTCCCTTTAACTAGAATTGTCATACCCGGACATCACGACGACTGATTAAAAATTATCTTGATATGGAAAAGGAACATATATCTGACATCTTATTCTTTTAGGGGAAAATGTCTTATTTAAGGAGTCGCCACCTAGTATTATGGTCACTAGGAACCCTAACTAGTTAACAAAGATTCTATGATACGGGACTGGTTACACAAAAAGAAAGATGTTATCATTCCTTAAGCGTCTTACCTAAGGTAGATTGCATTGCTAGTTTTGTCAAAAATTGCTAAGAATTTGTTCTTTTTTTTTTCTTTTTTACTCTTCCTTTCATGTTCCTGACTCTGGTGTAAATGAACAATTCCTACGAATATTTTCAACTCTAGCGTTGGTAAATATCGCACAATCCAAAAATACGATACTCCTGACTCTAGTGTCAGTGAATATTTTCACAAAAATGAATTTGAAGAAGAAATTTTCTATGTTATTTTTTTATTTATCTTTATTATTATTTACCTTTTTTAGATGGAAGTTAAAAAAAAAATTGCACGACATTTTTGCATTTAACAGTAATAGTCCATAAATTGAGCACATCTACAAAAAATACAAACACAAATAAAAAATTATGCTACCCAAAAGAGGTTTGTTTGTTCAAATATCAAATTAGAATGGGCATAAAAATTATACTTGCCAAGCACACTTTTACAAACACAATAACTAGTTAATTATTTTAAAAAGAAAGGAAAGAAACTTACTTAGGCATGTGGTTGCTGAAGGCAAAGTCGAGGGAGACTGGGCAAAAAAATAGGGTTGAGGGGGTTGGTGGCTAATATAGGGTTCGCCGCTGACATGACCAAAAGATTGATGTTTTCTCCCAAATACAGGAGTGTCGAAGTAATAAATAACCCAGCAAGACCAAGGTCGAACCACAGGGAGGTTAATTGTACAAATTATAGATAACAATAATATAACAACAACAATAGTAACAATAATAAGAATAAATACTAATACTAATAATAATAGTAATAATATTAATAATAATAATAATAATAGTAATAGTATAATAATAATAGTAGTAGTAACAATAGTAATAGTAGTAATAATAATAACAATAATAAAGAAGAAGAAGAAAAAGAAGTTGATGATAACTTTGAGATGAAAGATTAAGGATTAAACAATGATAATAATAAATGTCAAAGGTAGAGGGTCCACTAATCGTATGTTTAACAAGTATAGTATAAACTCTTATTATTCAATTGGAAACCACACACAAAAGAGGTTCCAATCAAATTATAAATTGTTAACATAATTACATTAGTCATCTTATTCGATTAATGCTAATACTTATAAATCTCGTCAGGCATTCATGATTATAACTTATGTTAACAACAAATCAAGTTCCTTTCATGGCTCAAGTGTCGGTTATACCATACATTATGGGCTATGAAAATGCCAAGCATTTGTTCTACCAAGTGTTATACAACATAAATCTAGTTTAGTCATTTAACAAGTAAAGTATTAAACATTGGGTAAAAACGTGAGGTCATTTGGACTTCTAGAACTCTAGATATGGATCAAATACTAAACAGTGCTCAGGCTGGAGGATAGATTTGAACTTCTTTGTTCTTGCTACAATTTGAACTTGAAAACGACCTTTTTGAGTCTTGGTCTCCATATGAAAGTTGCAGGCCTATGTCTTACCTTTCCATCCATATAAAGTAGACCTAAATCTGAGATTTATAGCTCTAGATATGACCCAATTACCAAACAGTATTCCGGTTTGGACTGCATCGACATCTTTTTCTAAGTTTGGCCATCTCTTTGTCCTTTTAATTTTAATTCTTAAACTCATTAATCAATCCTTTTATTTATGTGATAGACTTATATTTAAAATAAGTATTTACAATAAATTAAAGTTATCTTATATTATTAGATATGTTATTATAAAACATGGTTTAATTAAAGAGTTATTGATACTTCAAGTGCAAAATGATGAGATAAAACTTTGATAAAAATGCACTTTTAAGTTCTACTTTATATGGATAATAAGAGTAGACCTAAATCTGAGATCCACAACTTCATATATGACCCAATTACCAAATAGTGTTCCGGTTTGGACTACATCAGCATCTCTTTTCTAAGTTTGACCATCTTTTTGTCTTTTTAATTTTAGTTCTTAAACTCATCAATCAATCCTTTCATTTATGTGATAGCCCTGCATTTAAAATGAATATTTACAACAAATTAAAAGTATCTTATATTATTAGATATGTTATTATAAAACATGCTTTAGTTAAGGAGTTATTGATACTTCAAGTGCAAAATAATGATATAAAACCTTGATAAAAATGCACTTTTAAGTACTAATCATATTTATTGCACCACGTAATATACAATATAAATCTAGATTAACTATTTAACAAGTAAGGTTTTAAAAGTGAATGTGATAACAAATACAAAACATGTTAGTATCAAGCAATAAGGTCCATATTGAGTTTATATTATACTTATTTTTACATCATTAGTATAACTTTTTCACCTTAACATAATAAATTTACCAAACCATAATGAAAAAGAAAAACATAAATAAACAAGATAAGAACATAAATAAGATATAAGTTAATTAAGTAAAGAAAAGGAAATGAAACTCATAAACAAAAAATTAATGAAAACAAAACTTAAGCATTACAACAATATAAAAAAAGTTAGCAAAAAAATGATTTTGATCTGAAAACCAAGATGCCTAAATGCATGACAAATGCCTCTTTTTATAGGCTAAAATTTAAAACTATTGATTTGACTAATTATTGAGTGAGTGGTCACATCTTAACTTGATGACAATCATTATTTTCTTGTCTGAATGAAATGTCATTGCTAACATTAGAATTTGAATAAATTGTCTTCATGAAAGTTGCAGAAAATTATCTCAGCTTTCCAAGAAAAAAAATGAGGTCATTTGAACTGCTAGAACTCAAGATATAGGCTAAACACGGAATAGTGTATGGACTGCAAGACAGATTCAGACTTCTCCATTTTTGCTATAATTTGATCTTGAAAACTTTTCTGAATATTGGACTCTACATGAAAGTTTTAGACCTACGTCTTAACTTTTCATCCTTATAGAGCAAACATAAATCCAAGTTCTACAGTTCCAGTTATGATCCAATGACCGAATAGTATTCCAGTTTGGATTGAATTAGTATCTCTTTTATAAACTTGGCCCTCTCTTTG
Organism: Populus euphratica; assembly: GCF_000495115.2. Lineage (NCBI taxonomy): Eukaryota > Viridiplantae > Streptophyta > Magnoliopsida > Malpighiales > Salicaceae > Populus > Populus euphratica. Next base: position 72,610 of record NW_011500584.1, read on the forward strand.
TCTTCTAAATTTTAGAAGTTAAACTTATTAATAAATCATTTCATTTATGTGATGGACTTGCATTTAAGATGAACATTTATCATAAATTAAAGGTGTCTTATCGTATTAGACATGATATTATAAAACATGTTTTAGTTAAGGAGTTATTGATATTTTAAATGCAAAATAATGATATAAAACCTTAATAAAAATACACTTTTAAATACTATACAAGCATCAAGAGGAAGAGGAAAAGGCGACATTTCCAACAACATAGAGAAAGGCATCATTTGATGGCTAGACTCCACTGCGTGCATTGTCCAAAAGCTTTAAGCGACATCCACTTAATGGCACATTCATTTCACGCGTTAGCAACCTTTTTTTTCTTTTATATTTTATATTATTTTAAAAAACAAATGCCCTTAACCCCACCCAAAAATAACATTTTAAAAAATGCCCTTAACCCCACCCAAAAATAACAAAAAAAACCTAGATATAAAGATGAAAATGCATTTAAGTTATTTTATTGTTCATTAAAAAAAAATGATCACAAAGTCTTTGGATAGGAACTCATTTCATTTTCTTGCCTGAAAGGTTATTTTAGTAATTCCATTGTAAAAAAAAAAGCAAAAAGACCTTTGTAACTTTAGTGATTTTTTCAAAACCAAATGTAAACCTATGAAAAGACTAAATTACCCTCTATTGGTAACTTCTATTTTTCGGTTAAGAGGGATAAAATGGGAAAAGCATTATGAATTTATCGTGAACATCCACAATATTTTTCCTACATGATTTAGAGTTTCTTTTAATTCTAATAATTGTGCACTATCTTTTACCCCTAAAAAATCATGTTAATAAAATCAATCATCTTCATTTTTATCATTTTCTTTCTTTCTTTCTTTAATACTTTACTCATATGTATGTATTAACCATGTAGCGGTTTGGAACTATTTCATCAAAACGCCAAAATATTAATAGATTTATAATATTATCACTAATCTAATTGTAATTGCTCCTTTGGTGGTAATAGTAAAAATAAATCATGAAATAGACATAAAATCGAATACGAGAAAGACAATTGACATTAATGTTTATGTGATAATTTGTAACAACTAAATAAGCTTTGCCTCACAACAGAGGCCGCTCATTGCATCTAGTTTCACTTTATTTTAATTATATGTTCTATATATATACCCCCAACAAAAATTGAGGCTAGTGTGAACAAGCGCTTCCAATGCCCACATGTTAGCTTTGCCTCTATCTCGTAGGATATGGAACGTTGCTTGTGAAGTTTGGCTAACCAAGCGAATACCTGATACGTTGGGGCCACACGCCGATTTTGAGTCAATGAAACTTAATTAGATAAAAACATAACAATGATCAGATTATTCCACTTTCTTTCTTGGTTGATAGGCAGATTCAATACTTTCTAAATTATACGATGAGAATAGAATACCTATTAATAAACTAGATCATTGTATTTATGTTGAAGATATATTTATTTTTAAAAAGTGAAAACCTAACTAGTCATTTTTTTCTTAAAATTTAAATTATTTATTCTATTTTTTTTTCTTTTATTTTTTCAATTCATATTGTTTGAAGTTTTTTTTAACAATTTTAGATTGTGCTATATATGGGCCTGTGTTACGCCACAGGTTTGTATTTTTCTTTGTATAAAAACTAATATCTAGATATTAGAAGCATGTTTCAAAAAAAAAAAACAATTCGAGTTATAGATATAATTGAGTTTAATAAATTTATTTTAATAAAATGATAAAAATTTTTGGCAACGATAATAAACATACAAAATTAATAAAAAAGAAAATACCACAATAACTTGGAGAAAACCCTTTGAAAACACATAATTAGATAAGAAAAATAGACAACAAAAACTCTATTCAAATCAACTCAAGATAGTATGATAGATATATAATCTAAATAATAAGGGGCGAGCCAACCCAGGTTAACATATGACATAGATTATGAAATTTGAATAATTTGATAGAAAATAAATATTAGAAAATCACAAAGCTATTAAAAAAACTAATGTCAAATAATGAGATTAAAAAAAAGCCATAACAAAATAACGTTAACCTATATTAACTTTTCAAATCTGTAACCAAAGTTATTAGACTGAAAATACCATACATGGAAAAAAAAATGATGAAACTTAGTCCTCAACTAATCAAATCTTAAAGAAAAAATTATTGTTATTATAAAACATTACTATTAATATTATAATTATTATTAGTAGTATTATTGATATTATTACTACTACCATTATTATTATTAGTATTAGTATTAGTGAATCTAAAATAAAAAATAACAATTAAAAAAATAAAAATCAAAATCAAAATAAATAATCCTACTAATAAAAAAAACTTTTAAACATCACATGCGTGTTTTTATAAAATAAGAAAAGGATATGGCTTCGGTTAAACTTAAATAATATTTAATAAATATAACAAGATAATAATACCCTTAAACACCTTGATAGTTAAAAAAAAAAATAATCTTGGTAAAAAGACCTAAAGACCCTTGGCCCTATGTTATAATTATTTTTTTATCCTAATGGCATGTATGACATCGTAATATACATAGATAAAGAAAAAGACCTCTATATCTTTTTTCATTAGTGTTAAAATTTATTGATTTATGGATAATTATGTTATTTTACTATGTAAAAATGAAATATACAACAATACCATTGAGTAATCTTTTAATGATTAATATGTCATGTAAAAAAACTGAAATAACCATAATCCAAAGACAAGATGTTTTTGGAAATGACATAGATATTATTTTACTATTGAATAGTGAAATGAATGCTATGTTAATAAATTATAGTGGAATGACGAAGATGTCATTTAATTATTAAACACGCCATGTGAATAGTTTTACATGTTAGATTTTATATACTTCAGGATTGTTAAAAATATATTACAACATTGTATTAAAAAAAAATTTACAGATGATGTATTATTTATTTTATTTATTAAAAAAAACTAGAAATGATGCCTTGAACTTCCAATCTCAGGCATGTTTAAGCATTTTTTCTTAGGTCAGGCACGTGAACTTGGCATATCAATTTAAACAACACCTAATCTTTTTATTTACTATTTTTTAAAATAATATTCTCTTTTTTATTTTAAATTTTTTATTTTTTTAAATAGTAATTAATATTTTAGATTGTTTCTATAATTTTTCATAATATCTCAATGTGGTTATTGTATATAGATTTTTCTATAATTTTGGTCTACCTTTTTTTCCTATACCTTTTTTTTTTGTGTGTGTGTGTGTGTATATATATATATATATAGATTTTCCTTATAAAATACTTTTATGAATATATATTCTACAATTTTACTATATATATTGCATAGTATTTCCTTTTCATTATATTATGTTAAATTATATGATGTATATCACATATCTGTAAATTGACTGATAAAATTAATATTATTAGAAAAATAAACGTATATAAAGAAAGTGAAATAACATATAATGAAAAATTATTTTATAAATAAATAAAATGAATTAACATCTTACCAAAATTTTATGGGATAGTTTAACCTAAGACTCTCTATAGCAGTATGATATTATTAACTCACTTGTAAGAAATGACTATTTTAACTTTAATTAATGAAAACAAAATGAATATAAGCACTGATCAAGTAATTAAAACTAAAAAGTTATGAATCATTAAATATAAAACAAGTTCAAATTTTTTACATTATATGAAAAAAGGGTTAGTTTATAATATTACTGTCAAATCATATTTCATGATGTTTTGCAGACTTCCATTAGGAGATTTGCAACCAGACATTTCATGCTACTTGATTTCTAGTAGACTTCACAATGAAAACTAACATGCGTCAAAAACTGATGAAATTTAACGTAGAAAAAATTCCTAATTAACACTGTCAACTCAAATTTATCCCCTCCTCGCTCCTAAACTGGTTGAATATTCAAGGGTGTGTAAAGCCATCATTGGTGACCCCAAAAAATTCATTGAACAATTAAAAGTTTGTTCCCCATTTACTATTCAGTGACACAAGACCACCTACCACTGTTTCTTTAAAAAAAAAAACGAATGACATGTCTTCTTCCATATAAAAAGAAATATTGGCTACACATGCAAACTTGCCTCGAGTATTTAAGTATATTCTTCTCCAGGGGCAAAGCCTGGAATTTTTCCTATCTTAAGCTATGATATAAATATAAATAAATTATTTTTTAAGATTAATTATTCACTTATATATATATAAATTTATTAAGTTAATAAAATTTTAATTCAAATACATAACATAAAATATATAAAAAAATAAAATTTAAAGTACATAAAAATAAAAATAAATTATACTATCAAAGCTGCACCCTTCGATGTTTTGTGAAATAGAATTCATTTATGATCGAATCTGAATAAATATCTTCAACAAGCTTTCGTTCAATGTAAATCATTATAGAATCTGCTAAGAACTCCTCTTCTATTTTATTACGAAGCATAGTTTCAACATGTTTCATAACTGAAAATGTCCGCTTTATAATGATAGTGGAAATAGGCAAACTCAAAACAAGACGAATTAACCTGTCAATTAAATGATAGTGCTGCGACTTATTTGTTTAAACTAATCCTTGGTATAATTCAGAAACGATAGACATATTCTGAAAGCTCTCATGATGAATCGAATCAATCTGATAATGCTCTAACTAAGATCTCAAATGATACATTTCTTGTTCATTGAAATTTTAAGGATAAAATTTCTCAGTAAACTTGTAAATAGCATCAACTTTAAATGATTTAAAGTTGTCTTTGGGTTCTAAAGCAGAGCTAAGTACAAAGAGTTTCACTGTTCCATCACTGAATCTAGAATTTAATTCTTCCAGCTAAAAATCTATTGTTGAGTTAAATATATCATAATGATAATGCTGGTAAACTGTCACTGAACCTTGTTGTTGACATGAACGACCCGTAGCCTTTTTATATAAAGCATTCATATGTGGTATGTCAATCTCATATTTTGTGCAAAGAAATTGCACATTTTCAAGGAGAAGATCAAATCCAGCATCTCTTAAAGTTTGAAGCAATGTTTTAATAGTTGATACAAGATCCATTGCATTTAGGATGTCAAGAGATTTTTGCTGCAAAGCTCGACAAAGTAAATTAGCAATCCCCATTATTTTATGCATAAAATATAAGATGAATATAAATGCAAAAGATTTCATCATAATCAAACAACCATTAACTTATCCATGTATAGAATTAGAAGATCTTTCTTAAACCATACTTTCAAGAATAATAATAGTTGCACCATATATATCTATTAAGCTACAAATAGAATCAAAATAAGAGCTCTAGCGAGTAGTTCCACTTTGATATAAATTACCACTTTGATTAACCTCTTTACCAATCTCACGTTCTCTAGTAGCTACCATATGTTCAATTTCTATAGTTTGAACATAATGTAACTCGGTATGACGTTTGGGAGAAGCACAAATAAGATTGATAATGGTTGTCAATTTTGAGAAAAATAACCAAATAGAAATCTCCTTTCCAACTGTTGCAACTAATGCAAGTTGTAGTCGATGAGCAAAGCAATGTACATAATATGCATAAGGACAATCTCTGAGAAATTGAGCTTGTAGTTCATTCCATACGCCACACATATTGTCAGCACCATCATACCATCATACCCTTGGCCTCGTATATTGAAAATATGCAAGTTATATCGAGCGAAAACATCACAAATTTCTTTTTTAAGTGTTGAAGCAGTATAATCTGAAACATGCATAATACTAAAAAAACTTTCTCGTACAAAACCTTAAATGTCAACAAATCTCAAAACAATAGCCATTTATTCTTTATTTGATGCATCTTTGGCTTCGTTAACCAAAATATAAAACTTTGCATCTCTAACTTCTTCACAAATCTTTTTCCTCACTTTGTTCATGAGAATATACAAAATCTCTTTTTGAATAGTTGGTGAGGTATACTTTGCATTTTTCAGAGCTTTTTCTAAGACAACATCATCAATGTCAACATTCAGTCTCCCCATAAGTCTTATCATCTCTAAAAAATTGCCTCGATTACTAGAAGCTGAAGATTCATCATGACCTCTAAATGCATATGCTTATAAGTTAAGTCATCAAACACTTTCAATTGTTGTCATAAGTCTCAACTGATTTTTCTGAACTTCTTCAACAGTTTGTGCATTCAACACTTTATTAATATGTCTACTTACTTTCATTAAATCTTTAGCAAATTTTATGGCATTATTATATGGTAAAGTGAGACTTCCCACATACATCAAAAGTACACATCTAACCCCATCATTAACTCTCTTTCAACTTCCAAAGCCTTCGGTAGCGAATGTGAGATGACAAGGCACTTTGTTATCAAAGATAAAGCATGGAAAACAAAATACTGCATCTTTTGATGGAGAGTACTCTAGCCAAGAAAATTCATCAAACCAAGTGTATTAAAATCGACGATACTGTCTCCCTAATTCAGTCCTTGGATACTCTGCTAACTTAGCTTGATATGGACCCATTTTGATATAAGCTCTTCTAATTTTATTTTATTGATTAACAGGATGTTTTCACACTGGAATTCGTAACCTAGGATCTCGTTCAAGAGTATTAACATCAACTTTGAGATTTGAAAGGGGGTTATTCACTACGATTTGAGACATCAACATTGGAAGGAGAATGTCCTTTATTGGTTGATGTTTGTTCGTTTGGTTTAAAGAATGAAAATATAGTTTTTCCTCTCTTATTTCCTTGATTTTTCATTATAATCTATAACCTATTCAAGTAAAAGGGATTAAGGAAGTCAGGTGCAAGATGAAAGATACTAATGCCGTAATAGAATATTCATAAAATGCAGAATATACAAGGATAAACTAGTGACGCAAACTACTAGGAGATTTAGAGAACTTAACTTTGAAATAACCAATAAATTATTAGTACTAGACTACTAGTATGTTAGTATGCATGCATTTCTAGGGTACAGTCTACTGTTTACTCCACTAACAATCTACTGTAATAAATGTAAAACATTGAATTTAAAATGAAAAGTCAACGCTTATAAATTCTTACCTGACGATGTTACACTCTTGCAGCTCTCTGTATAGATTTTTCTTTAAAATCCAAGCTAAAATTGTATATTGTTGAGAAGAAAAATAGCTAAAAGCCCAAGTTATTTGGAAGACATGTGAACTAATTAATTATTTATATTTAGATAGAATTGCTATAAAATATAACTAATTAATTAGTATTGGAAAGGAATGTTGGTGGCTAATTAATTAGTGTTGCTGGGAAAGTAGTGGGTGGCTAATGACTACTTATTAATTTGTGTTGTAAGGAAAAGTTGTACACTAGGTTTGTTATGTAAAAGTTAGGGAAAGTGAGATATAGGTTTGGTGTGTAAAAATTAAAAGGGAAAGTGGGGTATTTTTTACTTGGGCTACAACCCTTTTTAGCCTTGTAAAAGGCTCCGCCCCTGTTCTTATGAACAACTAAACTTGCCTCAAATATTTAAGTATATTCTTATCAACAACTTCTTGTCCAAAGCAAAAACAATTACTGATGCGAACCTCGTGATCACATGATCACGGAACCTACATGTACAGACACCAATTCCTGGAAAGCCAAGTAAATCAAGTTTGATAGGAGTGTGACACAAAGATAACTTATACCTAGGCACCAGCACTATTGAAAACGGAAAACCCCCACCCAACGAATATTGATTCGCGAACGAGAAGTATAAGGATGAAGCCACGAAGACAGCTATTCTTCAATAAGTTGTTTTTCAGTTCATTAGAGAACCATGAAAAGGAGATTATCTCACCAACACACATACACAAAGTGCGGCAAACAAGAAGTTTTATTAATCTGAAAATGTCTTCCTTACATGTTTGGTTATGCCTCTATTTATACTAACTCTAGACTTAAAGAAACCCTAATGGACCCCCCTTAGGTGGACTTATATGTAGCCCACTAACAATTGACCCAAATAAGTAATAATAACCCAAAGACTAAGAAGAAAATAATAAAAATCCAAAAATTACCATCCTAAATATTCTAGAATCAGATTTGTCACCATTAAGAAGTCCTAAATAGACTAGGAAATTTGATCTGAAGGTAGAATGTATTATAAAGTCTTCTTTTCTTTTATAGCTAGGATGAATAAGGAATCCTTGTAAGAAAAGGATTCTGAAATAATTATGAATCCTTGCCACACTTGAAAACTATTTTGCAGCCCTTTAAACATCCTTGTAGAATTAGTATATTTCCAAAATAAGCTGCCGCATCCTTTTAGAAAAAGAATCATAGCCAAATAAGAAGTCCACAAGTCAAAAGGAAGTAAATAATAAAATTGGTACAGCATCTATTAACCCGTGTTAAGATGCCTTCCGGAACTCCGATTGACCTGAAATTTTAATCCAAGGAAAGACAAGATGTCAGGAGACTCCATATAACATTTCAGCTTCCAACGGCCAGATTGAAAATTATGACTATTGACGTAAAATTGGATAGGTGTACATTTTACATCAAAATCTGAATTTGACCTTGTCTGGATCGTATCAATTACCTCCCAACATAACCATCTAAAATAAATTAAAATTGACAATAATATCAAGAGGTTAAGGTATTTATAAGTAATTATATATTTTATTCACATGTTGATGGTCGATAAAAAACACATAATCATATGTGACGAACATAGAATACAAATGCACCCCTATTGAGTTCCTTTTTTACAACTACGATGAGGCTTTGAAGGTGATGGAACTATTTAAAGACAATAATTGTAAACGATTAGTACTTAAAAGTGTATTTTTATCAAGGTTTTATATCATCATTTTGCACTTGAAATATCAATAACTCCTTAACTAAAACATGTTTTATAATAACATAACTAATCGTATAAGATGCCTTTAATTTGTGATAAATGTTCATTTTAAATGCAGGCCTATCATTAAATGAAAGGATTGATTGATAAGATTTAAGAACTGAAATTGAAAGGACAAAGAGATGGCCAAACTTAGAAAAGACATGTCGGTGCAATCCAAACCGGAACACTGTTCGGTAAATGGGTCATATCTGGAGCTATATATCTCAGATTTAGGTCCAATTTATATGGATGGAAAGGTAAGACATAGGCCTACAACTTTCATATGGAGCCCAAGATCTAAAAAGGCCATTATCAAGTCCAAATTGTAGCAACAACAAAGAAGCCCGAATCTGTCTTCCAGCCCGAGCACTGTTCGGTATTTTGGCCATATCTGGAGTTCTAGAAGTCCAAATGAGCTGAATGTTTTACACAAGAAAGCTGTCATATGGAGCCCAAAACTTAAAAAGGCTTAGTTTTATGAAATTTGTAGGCATCTATCTTACCTTTCTATCCTTATAAAGTAGACCTAAATCTGAGATCTACAGCTCCAGATATGACCTAATTACCAAATAGTGTTCCGGTTTGGACTGCACCAGCATCTCTTTTCTAAATTTGGTCATCTCTTTATCCTTTCAATTTCAGTTCTTAAATTCATCAATCAATCCTTTCATTTATGTGATAGGCTTGTATTTAAAATGAACATTTACCACAAATTAAATGTATCTTATATTATTAGATATGTTATTATAAAACATGCTTTAGTTAAAGAGTTATTGATATTTCAAGTGCAAAATAATGATATAAAACCTTGATAAAAAATACACTTTTAAGTACTAATCATAAAATTTTGAAACTTGGTAACTTCGAGACATCACTTGTTAGGAATACGTTTTTTCTTGAATATTGCTGCCATGGTTGTGTTACTACAAATTAAAATTTTGTTGCTAGAGGCTTTTCTCATTGGTCCAAAACCTTAAAATATCCTGAAACTAGTTTGAATACTTTGATGGGTCCCAAAGGCATTTGTGTGTTTTGGAGAATTTAGCATTACTACAACAGCAAAAAGCATAGCTGTAGGTTAATATATAAATTTAGAGAGGAGGTAAGAATTTCCAATGATTCATAACATTTTTTCAGTTTTTATTATATATTCATTTAATTATTCATTAAATAAATACAATATATGTATATTTATTCAATGTGAGTTAGTAACAACACATTGCTAATGAATCTTTTAAGTTAACTCTCCTCTAAATATTTTTATAGATGCTAATTCACTTTATTTTACTTTCAAATAATTTTTTATTGGTTTTGGTTTCTTAATTTATTTTTTTATTTTTCAGATAATATTGATCGTATTAGTCAATATATAGATTTTGAAGATGTGTCTTGTAATGGAAATATAGAGTAGAATGGTAAAACAAATAAATAACAACTATATGAGGGCAAAATCCATAAGAATTTTTTTTTTAAGGGTGTTGGTACAAAAGATGCAAACAACCTTTAATATATGAAGGAAACTCTAAATTTGCAGCCATGGTTGTTATGGATGCAACAATGTTGGTATAATTTATTTTGCATCTTAAAACAATGATGTGTTTTGGTTTATTAGATATAGTAAAGTGTTTGTATCAATTTTTTAAAGTTGAAACACAAATATAATATATCATAGAATTTATAGTGAAGAAAAATAAACATGTTTTATAGTTTTTTTTATTATTTTGAATCCTTTTACATTATATTATAAAGCGATTAGTTTATAATATTATACATATGTTTTTATATATTTTAGTAAATAATTCAAACGAGTCAATCTCTAGAGTATCTATTGATTATGCCTAATAAATTCAAATAAATCATAAACACCGGAATATTGTCAACAATGGCACCTTATTAATATTATATTAAATAATTCCTAAAAAGGTTCCAATTAGCAAAGCTCTGTTAATTGCACTGTCGATATTACTAGAAATGGTTGCCATGGAGGGATGCCCCATGTGAAGCTTAAGAACAAATTATACAAAAAGAGGCAGGTTTATAATAATTTAAAATTTTGTTATAATACAAAATAATGTAAAAAAGAGAGGATAAAAATAGGAAAAAGGGAGAAAGATGGGGCCAAAATAGAATTAAAAAGAAATGGGACTATAAATACCCATTCCTTCTCTCATCCACGATAGCAGGTAACAAGAAGAAGAGGGAGGTAAAATTTTTAGATTTTTCTTCATCAAGCCTAAGAGAAAACACCTAAATTTCTATACCTACACAAACCTTAGAATTATTATGTGGAGGACACACATTTGGGTGAAATTAACAAAAAGAAAAGTGAAGAGTTGGTAAAGAAAAGAGGGGGAAGAGTGGTCGATTATATACAAGGAGAAGAAGGTTAAGATACTTTTAAAATTGTAAAACAAAGTCCAGATTTCATCTAAGTAAGGAGACCTAATTTCAATTTCTATGAAATTAACTTTAATTTGATTAGAAGTTCCATAATTTTCTTGAATTAGGAATAGGGCTTCTTGAATATAAAATTAGGGAAAAGGCAAAAATGATGGAAATTAAATAGACTAGAATAGTTAAACTGCCTTAAAAAGATGAAATGAATGCATAAAAGACAGGAAGGGAACCCTTGGTTCCTTTAAGCATGTTTCGCCCAAGAGCCAAAATAGCGAGAGAAGGGAAATTATGTTGGATTTAGTAATTCTTATACAAAATTTAGTGAAATAAATGATCTTGAATGTTGAGGGATGCAAGGAATAAAAATAAAATAAAGAGAGAATAGATGCAGGGTAACCGACCACTGAAAGGGAAGAAAAGAGGAGAGGAGAACTTATGATTGCTTAATTAATTAACTTGGTATAAATGACTTTCAAAGGACATAACTGAGACAGGTCGCCTTGGTATAAATGACTTTCAAAGGACATAAATGAGACAGGTCGCCATGAATAAAGGGAAGGCATGACTGTATTTGATGAGGAATTAGTGATTTAGGATAAATTTGAGATACTTTCTCTATTAACAAAATAAGGGAGGTTTGTTGCCCTGATTCCTGTGGGAATTTGGACTTCAAGATGATAGAATCCAGGGAGGGTCCCTCGTAGAAGTTGTAGCTGTGATTGTTAGCTTTCCAACAAACCTGACCCTATATAATTTGGAGTCTTGAAACTAGTCTATCAAGAAAGGCTCCTGACTAGGTTAAATACTCGCATAAATTTATTATGATGTGATTGCAGAAGGCCAGATTCAATATGAGACAATTAGTCTGCCAACTTTCTCGCTACAAATTACAAACACAAACACAAAAGTGCATGTTTCCCAAACCAGTTTTAAATGTGGCCAATTTAACCCCACAATCCTCACCAGACATAAGGTGTTTAAGTGTATTGGTATGACCACTTGTCTTATAAACAACATAAACCAATTGATCCTCAAATAACCATCAAAGATGACTTTTGCATTGACAATTTGAAAACAGCTCGAGTTATTTATAACTAATGATATAATAACTAATGATATATTTTATTCATGTACTGATGGTCGATAAAAAATACACAATTGTTCGTGCGGAACATAGAATACACATGCACCCCTATTGGGTTCTTTTCTTACGACTACGACGAGACTTTGAAGGTGATCGAACTACTCGAAAACAATGATCGTAAACCTTTTCACTCCGTTCAAAAAACTCTGGCACAGACAATATGAAATTCGGTGTAGTGGCGACAAACAACCCTAAAGCATGGTAGCAAAATTTTGAAAACTTGGTGACTTCCGGACAGCACTTGTTGGGAATACGTGTTTTCTTGAATATCGCTGCCATGGTTGCGTTCCTACAAGATGGGAATTTTGTTGCTAGAGGCTTTTCACATCGATCCAAAACCTTAAAATATCCCGGAACTGGTTCGGCATACTTTGATGGGTTCCAGAAGGCATTTGTGTGTTTTGGAGAATTTAGCATTACTACAACAGCAAAGAGCGTAGCCGAAAAAATGAAAAGGTTATTTCTAGCTGCCATGATAATGGATGTCAGATATGGATAAATGTTTCAAGGGTACTTTTTTAAAATGAGGATCATGTAAGGTTGATATATAGACCTAGAGAGGAGGGCAAGAATATTCAATGACTCATAACATTTTTTCAGTTTTTATTAAATAGTCATTTAATTATTCATTAAATGAAGTCAAAATACGTATATTTTCTAGATGTGAGTTAGTAACAACACACTGTTATTGAAGCTCTTAAGTTAACTCTCCTGTAAATATTGTTTTAGATGCTAATTCACTACATTTTACTTTCTAATAATTTTTTGTTGGTTCTGGTTTCTTAATTTATCTTTTTATTTTTCAAATAATATTGATCATGTTATTCAATATACAGATTTTCAACAGGTGTCTCATAATGAATATATAAAGTAGAATGGTAAAACAAATAAATAACAACCGTATGAGGGCAAAATCCATAAGAAATTTTTTTATTAAGGGTGCTGGTGCGAAAGGTGCAAACAACCTTTAATATGTGAAGGAAAGTCTAGATTTGCAGCCATGGCTGCTACGGATACAACAATAGTGGTATAATTTATTTTGCATCGTAAAACAATGATGTGTTTTGGTTTATTAGATATGATATGGTTTTTGGTATCAATTTTTTTAAGTTGAAAAACACATATAATAAATCACAGATTCTCTAATGAAGAAAAATAAACATGTTTTATAGTTATTTTATTACGTGGAATCCTTTTACAGTATATGAGAAAGCAATTAGTTTACAATATTATACATACGTAAAAGTTTAAGACTAGAGGCACGACCAAAATATTGATATCTTATCCCAAGTGCAAGAGTGTTAAAGTAATAAATAACCCGGCAAGACCGGGGTCGAACCACAGGGAGGTTAATTGTATAAATTATAGATAACAATAATACAACGATAATAACAACAATAATAGTAACAATAATAATAGTAGTAGTAGTAAAGAAAAAGAAAAAAAGAAGAAGAAAAGGAAAAAGTTGATGAAAACTTTAAGATGAAAGATTAACGTAAGGATTAAACAATGATAACAATAAATGTCAAGGTTA